>NW_024535073.1:0-13774 GCF_016097555.1 Gigantopelta aegis
AATCCGAGCCATAGTAATTCCAGTCTGAATTGATCTCCTTGGTGTTTTCAAAACTTCCATTAAAGGTGAGTTCACACTGATGACTGTTGACGTTGATGTTGAAAGCCAAACAGCTGGTTTTTCTGTCACATGTCACTGAGCACTCCATCAGCGACGTGTTATTTATCAGCTCAGAGTGTTGACTTAACAGACGCGCTCCTAGTACACGCCAGAAATGTTGTGGAATACCGCATCCTGAAAAGTCAATATAGAATAATATTTTAACACCCTGAGAGTGTTGTGTCGGTCACTTCAGGTTGCATTGTATCGAATATTTATGAAGTAAAACCAACTGTGGCTCTGGTTGGTAGTAATATGTGAAATGATTATTTGTGTAAATGCTGTTGTCCATTGGTAATAAATAGACATGTAAATATACATTTATTTGTTATACAGTTATTATGCAGAATACACAAGAGGATGAAAGCATGAAAGAACTGCAGGGTACCCCAAAAAATGAAAGTGCGATTTTCAGGGGAAATGAGGGTTGCTAATTCAGACATTCATTAAATATCTTAAGTGGTATCTGACTCGCTCGCCACACCCATTTTCTTGCAGGTAGATTAAATGCGAGGTGCCACACCTTTTATTGGTATACTGACTAGGTGTGTTTATACGCGGCTAATTTCAGTTTTATTAGTAAACGTTAACATTATTAGTAATAGGATTTTTTTTTTTACATTGGAACCTATCATAGCGATGTTTGAAATCCATATCTCCCTCTCACCCTCTCTCCTGTCTGAGTAATGGTGCACATAAAATATTTCTTAATATTAATAAAAAAAAAATGTAGCGGGTTTCCTCTCTAAGATTATATACCAAAATGACCAAATGTCTGGCTTCCAATAGCAGATCATTAATAAATGAATGTGCTCTAGTGGTATCGTCAAACTAAAACAAACAAAGAAACAAACAAGCAAGCAAACAAACTATGATGTAACTAAAATATAGAGGGATGGTTCATACCATTTTCTTCAATGCCATATATTTGAACTTCACACAAGGTCAGTACATCAGAAGAGTCCTTCACGTTCCATTTTCTTATGCGAAAGAATCGGCCTCTGGTTGGTTGATCGCATGTAAACGGAGTTTGGCCTGTTGGCAGCCCCACTCCGGTGTAATTAAGACAAACGACAGAACCGGCGCCAGAACATCCTTCAGGGTTTTGTGAAAAGATTTCGATGACAAAACTGTGAAGTCTTTTTGCTACAATAAAGGAAATATTAAAACACGATATTACTGTAAATACCCACCAAATCAAATCACGAATGCCGCTACGCGCAAAAATTCAATCAAAGTATAAACAATTACTGAAATACCAATTGTACCAGAGAACATTGACGTATTAATCATCGGCTATTGCATGTGGAATATGTAGTAATCCTGACACACGCATCATAGATATACAAAGTACTTGCCCACCAATTAAATCAGAAAGAAAATGGGAGTGTGGGTATATTGCTAGTTTTGTATATAACGGGAAGGCTCCGTGTATTCAAATTCTGACCTAATTTTAGTGGAACACTGCACGTCTCAAGTACACAAATTCAAAACAAAAAAATATATAAATTTACTGGTCAGATGGAACAATATTTTATTTTATTACACACCGGTGTAAGATATTGCTCATGTCATAACAATCACTCAGTATCTAACTAGTGTAATATTGGCGTGACGTGAGCGTGACGTAGATCACTTGCTGACCCAATTCGTAGTAGGTCGTAGTAGACAACTGTGCTGCGTCAACCAGACCGAGAAGAAAAACATCCGCTAGACTGGTATATACGCTGCATAGTGAACCAAATAGCCTCGTCGGGAACCAATCAAATTGTTCGCGATCGTTAGCGAAACATTTTCTGGCTGAACTTGGGGCTACTTACTTCAGTGTTATGGCTTGTTTGTAGTCGGTGTGTAATAAATAAAGTACTAAACTAGCTTGCCTGTCATACTATTTTAATTAAACTCGTGAACAGTGTTGGTCTTTAAAGTAACTATAGGAGAATAATTTTTTACTGGTTTAAGATATCGTCTTTATTTTGCGAAGGATAGGATGGCGAATGTCGTTTTCTTAAGATAGCAACGTACTGGTTATTTTATTACTCATGCAATCCTATGCAATTTGTTTATTTTTTTCACCTGTGAAAGACAACCTTTTAATGTTTATTAAGCCAGCTCTTTGTATGTAGTAACCGGTCACTGTTTTGCTAATATGCATTTCTTACACACCCGTTGGTGAGAACATTATGCGTCGGTTTTTTGTGGGGTTTTTTTTTGTTGTTGATAAAACATGGTTGTTTACACACGTACGTGTGCTAATAATTTCAAGACATACGAATGGCTGCTCCTAGGTGATGACCAGGTCACCAGTGCCATACATGCAATGAAAAACAGCTCGGTGGAAATCGATTACTCTGTGACGTATAGTTAACCTGACAATTATGGGTGTTTAACGCGTATGTTAGCTACATCTTAAAAATTGAAGGAAACTCAGGACTGTTCCTTTAAAGTCCCTCGAATTGAAACTTTAGAAAATAATACATTCGTGTCCGTTAGATACCATTTATCTCACAACGTGTTGTTTTAAAAACGTATCCAACGAGAGAAAGTGAGTTTGATACGTTTTTAAACAAAGAGTTGTGAGATAAATGGTATCTAACGGACACGAATGTATTATTTTCTTTCTTACATATCTAAAAAAACTTACCAGGTTTCAAGCACATTTTTAACATCTTTTTCGACTAAAAGTTGATTACAGCCGTTGCACTTATAGCTGACTTACGCGTCACAGACACATGTAACTGTACGTCACAGTGTAATCGATTTGCGTCGTGCTGTTTTTTATTGGACGTATGGTATTGGTGACCTGGAAGCAGCCAGTCGTATGTCTTAAACTTGTTAACACACGCACGTGTGTAAACAACTATGTCATCAAAAATAACGCAAGGTGTTCTCACCAACGGGTGTGTAAGAAAATATGTTATTAGTCGGGAATATCTTACAATACAGGAAACAGTCTCTTGAAGTGATTTGGTGTAATAAACACTTATCGAGGTGTAATGTTGATTAGTACTTCAGTCGGGCATATCTTTCGTATATACGAAATTATTGTTAGGTAAAATCTGGTATGGGGCACATACAAACACATTGTTTCTACAGACACTGATATTCTTGAAAGAAAACTATATTAGATATGTAATTTTAGTCAACAAAACGGTGGGGATGGAACGATTCAATTCTTAAATTTTCGAATCGATTTTCGATATTTGTTCCACGGTTCAAATACTTTCCCCAGGTACGGAGCCAGTGGCGGATCCAGAAAATCCATTTAAGGGTGGGGTGGGGCAGTTACATGAGGTGGAATGCCGAGGGAACTTTGGGGGAGATTTTGAGTGGGATCGTAAAAAAATGAAAATTAATATATAATAAAATTAATAAAATTATAACTATCGCAAAAGTTAGCCCGACCTAGATCCCTCCCCCTAGATCCGCCTCTGGGAGCTACCATACATTCATTTTAATAAATTATTATAAGAAACAAGAAGTGTTCGTTATAATGGCCATTTGTAGTTGTAATTTAAAAAACCAACAACATTTGTGTTCTATTAAATTGTAAATTTCCTCAGAATAATTTTTTTAAAATCCACAAAGTAATTTTTGTACATCGCTTATTTAGAACTGCAATCACATTTACCCCGATAACAGCGTAGAGAAATTATCGATGCACAATCGCTTTAACACAACGGAAATTGGGCGACATTTTAACGTTCTCTACCGTTTTATTTCCATTTTCGTTACTAGGACAAAACATGCTTAAACTCATTATTCTATTGACAGGAATTTTTTTAATTTTTTTATTTAACGACGCACTCATCATATTTTATTTACGGTTATTTTGCGTCGGACTCATGGTTGAGAAACACACAGATATTGAGAGAGGAAACTTGCTGTCGCCACTTCATGGTAGGGATGGAACGATTCAATTCTTAAATTTTCGAATCGATTTTCGATATTTGTTCCACGGTTCAAATACTTTCCCCAGGTACGGAGCCAGTGGCGGATCCAGAAAATCCATTTAAGGGTGAGGTGGGGTGGGGCAGTGATATGAGGTGGAATGCCGAGGGAACTTTGGGGGAGATTTTGAGTGGGATCGTAAAAAAATGAAAATTAATGTATAATAAAATTAATAAAATTATAACTATCGCAAAATTTAGCCCGACCTAGATCCCTCCCCCTAGATCCGCTTCTGGGAGCTACCATACATTCATTTTAATAAATTATTATAAGAAACAAGAAGTGTTCTTTATAATGGTCATTTGTATTTGTAATTTAAAAAAAAAACAAAACATTTGTGTTCTATTAAATTGTAAAAATCCTCAGAATAATTTTTTTAAATCCACAAAGTAATTTTTGTACATCGCTTATTTAGAACTGCAATCAAATTTACCCCAATAACAGCGTAGGGAAATTATCGATGCACAATCGTTTTAATACAACGGAAATTGGGCGACATTTTAAAGTTCTCTACCGTTTTATTTCCATTTTCGTTACTAGGACAAAACATGCTTAAACTCATTATTCTATTCACAGGAATTTTTTATTTTCTTTAACGACGCACTCATCACATTTTATTTACAGTTATTTTGCGTCGGACTTATGGTTGAGAATCACACAGATATTGAGAGAGGAAACTTCCTGTCGCCACTTCATGGGCTACTCTTTTCGATTAGCAGCAAGGCATCGTTTATATGTACCATCCCACAGAAAGGATAGTACATACCACAGATTTTGTTGCACCAATTGTGGAGCACTGGCTGGAACGAGAAATAACCCAATGGGCCCACCGACGGGAATCGATCCTCGCATCAGCCGAGCGCTGTATCTATCGAGAGATTCATCGCATAGGTCCTGTAGTCCTTATTTTGGCAAATTACAGTATTTATGGTCTCGGCAAAGCAATTCATTAAAAGCAAAATCATAATAAACCGAGATACGCAAATCGGAAAACGATGCATCGAACAGAGAGAGTAACACCGCGATTATCGTGAACCGCGATTAATCATCCTACAAAACGGTTATATTTGTCGAAAACATGTTACAATGGCAGTCAAACTAGGGGCAATAGCTTTAACACACCAAACTTACGGAACATATCTCTGTTGGTTATGGTGACGCTGTGAACAACAAACGTTCCCTGTAAGTCGACCATCCACCAGGGTTCATGTCAGATACGTTGGTGTGGGCACAACCATCAGTTTTCAACTTATTTCCCAATTTACCATCAACGACGAAATTCGAATAAAAATGATAAAAGGTGCTGCTCATAGTCGTAGACTTATTATGGGCAATGTTGACTGTCAAATTACCTGAAATATAAATACACAAACAATCACATACATACAGATAAATAGATAAACAGGCAGACATACAGACAGACCATCCACCAATATAAATACACAAACAATCACATACATACAGATAAATAGATAAACAGGCAGACAATCAGACAGACCATCCACCAATATAAATACACAGACAATCACATACATACAGATAAATAGATAAACAGGCAGACATAGAGACAGATCATCCACCAATATAAATACACAAACAATCACATACATACAGATAAATAGATAAACAGGCAGACATACAGACAGACCATCCACCAATATAAATACACAAACAATCACATACATGCAGATAGATAGATAAACACACCGACAGACAGACAGACACAGATCATCCAGATAACTGCTAAAATGAAGTTAAATAGAACTCTAATAATACAGGTTCTTACTTTGACAAATGACGAATAAATCAACAGCTATCAAGACGATGTAGTTCTTGGAAACCATGTTCACGACTTCAAATAAAACGTAATTATCGTCACCTTCCAGTTTCTAGTATTATATATATGGTTTCTGTGGGCGTTATCATGCTATGCATGAGAAATCATGACAGTCTCAATTATTTATGTTTCTTAACAAAAGTCCCATCGTTAGCGGAAGATGAAGTTTGGATACATTTTTACATCATATATAGTGGACTCCATTGGAAACTCACCACCCAATTTTCAAAGCTAAAAAGGTTCGTTTTATTTAACGAGACCACTAGAACACATTGTTTTTTGATGATCGGCTATTGGATGTCAACCATTTATTAATTTTGACATAGTGTTAGAGAGTAAACCCGCTAATTTTGTCTATTAGTAGCAAATGATCTTTTGTATCTACCATCCTACAGACAGATTAGCACATACCAGTCATAGTACACTGGTTACGAGAATGCGAAATAGCCAAATGAGCCCATTGACAGGGGTCGATCCTAGACCTACCGCGCATCAAGCGCCCAGTTTTTAATTATTCCTATCGTATGTTTGAGGTTACTATAAAACACACAATGAACCTAACCCAGAAGACATCCAGTTGTACAAAATCAGTTCAACGTATTGCTATTTATTCTCATATCCTTTTTTTACAAATATACACCTGCAGGATGAAAGTATGTATGACTTTTGTCATTATATAATATTAAAGGGACACGCCCTAGTTACGGCTAGTTGTTAACCATTACGGCGTTGGTTTTCGCTATTAAAACCATTTTTTCACAAATAAAATTGCACTTTACTTACATTTTATTATTTAGAATACACATTTCCATTCACCTGAAGTGCTTTTTGGTGATCCTGGTAATCCTGATGTTTATAAAACCACGAAATGCATTTTTTGTATTTCTTAACAAGCCGCGTGCTCTCGAGAAAAAACCGTTAAGCAAGCGAGGTCCAATCTATTTTTGGAGCGAATCTTCCTGTGTAAACGTCACAGACGTTGGTATACCACGTGACCGTTATCATTTTGGTTTGGTTTGTTTTCTCGTGCACGGTTCGCGCAATCAACATCCGATTTGTTGTCGTTTGCTTGTTGTTCATTTGTGAGATTTTTCTTCACAGTTCGTAAACGTTTTCAGTAACAATAAAGTTCAGACAAGTAAGTGTCTCAATACAAAAAAATCTTACGATATCTGGATAGGGGATACAACCAGGACAGAACAGTTGGAACATGTCAAGGAGAGGTGAAAAGAACGCACCCCAAGTCTGTGCGCACTCTGTGAAATTTGTCGTGACGTAGGCATTGTTGTGCTTCGAGCGACATCTACCGGTGATATTCAGAATACTAACTTTCAAAATTATTTCAAGCAATTGAGACATGAGGATTCCCATGGTATTTATCGATATAAAACCTGCTTTTTCACTCCAATTGATAAAAACGTGATCTAAGTGTGTTACAGGTTTGTAGATTAACCAAATTATAATTTATTTTCGCAGGATGGAACTAGGGCGTGCGGCTTTAAGTCATTTTTGAGAATTAAATCTTCTAATTGTTTACCTCTATTATTTATGTCAATGCATCCCCACAAAGTGTGGTGAGCATTAAAGTCCCCCATGGTAACAAAGGGAGTAGGGAGTTGATCAAGATAGCCCTGAACGTTAGATTATTTCTTCTTCTTTTTTCAAACACCGATACATGATTTCTCTTTCTTTTTGTCAAATTGTAAACAAAGGCGAATCAGACGGTAACGAAAGAAAACTAAACTTGAATAACATACTCAGATAGTGAAAAGGTTTTGAAGGATTGAAAAAAAATGAAATATTAAAAGGCATAAAACAACTAAAAAACCCGGCAAGACACCTGAAATTGATCGTGTCAGTAATGGATTTATTAAAACATCTGCTATAAAACAACTGAAAAACGGCAAGACACCTGGACTCGATCATATCATTAATGGATATATTAAAACATCTGCTATAAAATAACTGAAAAACGGCAAGACACCTGGAATTGATCGTGTCGGTAATGGATTTATTAAAACATCTGCTATAACACAACTGAAAAACGGTAAGACACCTGGAATTGATCATATCATTAATCGATATATTAAAACATCTGATATAAAACAACTGAAAAACGGCAAGACACCTGGAATTGATCGTGTCAGTAATGGATTTATTAAAACATCTGCTATAACACAACTGAAAAACGGCAAGACACCTGGAATTGATCATATCATTAATGGATATATTAAAACATCTGCTATAAAACAACTGAAAAACGGCAAGACACCTGGAATTGATCGTGTCAGTAATGGATTTATTAAAACATCTGCTATAAAACAACTGAAAAACGGCAAGACACCTGGAATTGATCGTGTCAGTAATGGATATATTAAAACATCTGCTATAAAACAACTAAAAAACGGCAAGACACCTGAAATTGATCGTGTCAGTAATGGATATATTAAAACATCTGCTATAAAACAACTGAAAAAGGGCAAGACACCTGGAATTGATCGTGTCAGTAATGGATTTATTAAAACATCTGCCGGAATGGTGCTACTAATGTATATTATACTGTTTAACATAATATTCGACAGTAGTGCTTTCACTAAATGAAAGGTTGATTGGAGTAATTAAACCCATTTTTAACAATAGAGGAAATCGTTTACTACCAGAAAATTATAGACCAATACCGTTGTTCTGCTGCATCTCCAAACTTTAAATAACCGATTAAATATATTTGTTGAAGAAAATAATATACATAAAGGCTACTCTACCACAGACCATCTAATTAATATACATTCCCTGATCAAAATTTTAAAGACAAGAAAAATTAATATATACTCTTCAAAAGAAGAAACGCAAAACCACATTGTCGTAACATTTGGAGAATTGATTTAATTATTGAATGGTGAGTCCGATAATTACCAAATGTTGCAGGATTGTTCACAATTCACTCTAGTCCATTGTGAGTAAGTGATAGGACACACCACCAAGGTCAAGGTCATCTGGAGTCAATACCGGGTGTGGCCTCCGCGTGTGTTGACAACTGCCTGGCACCGCCTGCCCATTGAAGCAACCAGAGTACGGATGACGTCCCGGGGGATGGTGGCCCACTCGGCCTGCAAGGCTGCTGCCAGCTCGGGCAGGGTCTGGGGCTGTGGTTGTCGCTGTCGGAGGCGTCGGTCCAACTCGTCCCATAGATTCTCAATTGGGTTCAAATCCGGTGATATCGATGGCTAAGGAAGGACATTAATGTTGTTGTTCTGTAGGAAAGCCGTTGTGAGACGTGCTGTGTGAGGCCTGGCGTTGTCATGTTGGAACACTGCGTTGGCGTTGGCCATAACTGGAACGATGTGTGGCCGGAGGATCTGGTCAATGTAGCCCTGTGCATTCAGGTTGCCCTGCACGTGGACCAGGTCAGTTCTGCCAGTGTGTGAGATGGCTGCCCACACCATGACACTACCCCCGCCGAATCTGTCCACTTCCTGCACGCAGTTTGCCGCATAACGTTCACCACGACGCCTATACACGCGACATCTTCCATCATGACGTCGGAGCAGAAATCGGGACTCGTCACTGAACCACACCTGTCTCCATCGCAGTTGAGGCCATTGTCGATGAATCTGGCACCACTGCAGTCGGAGTCGACGGTGTTGTGGTGTTAAGATGACACCTCGAACTGGACGTCTGGCACGAATTCCTACCTCACGTAGGCGGTTCCGTACGGTCTGGTCGGATATCCTGCGCAAACCTGGTATTGCTGCGGCTGTGGAGGTGGCAGTAGTCAATCGTTCCCGAAGGTGGCGTACCCGGATGTAGCGGTCCTGCCCGGGGGTAGTGACCCGTGGTCGACCGGATCTAGGGAGGTCACGTGTTGATCCATGTTGCTGGTAACGGTCCCACAGTCTGGAGATGGTGCTTGGGGACACATGGAATGCCCAGACAACGGCCTTTCTGGATTCGCCTGCGTCTAGTCAGCCGATGGCATTGTTTCTCTGCGGTTCACTGAGACGTGGCATGTCCTGGATTGTCAACTGTCGGCCAGATACAGAGGCCAGGCAAGCGAACACCCTGCAATTTTATACTGTCGGTGTTCATGTTGCACGTGCAGACAACGCACGTGCAGTGGTGACATGGTTTGCACGTGGCTGCGTTTTTGCGAATATTCACATTTTGGAACTTTATTGCACAGTAGCTGCGTTTTATCGAATGTAACCGTGGGAATGTGTTTGGGACATGCAATGACCTTATATTCACAAAGCATGAACCGGTAGGAAACATAAAATCGGAGTTATAACCCATTTGTACCCTTTTGCGTTTCTTTTTTTGAAGAGTATATATATATATATATATTGTTGTGGCCGTGTCCCAAGGATATCAACACTGTCCAGAGAATATAAATAACATTCACATATGACAAAGCCGAAGTCTTCCAGTTTTGAAAATTATAAATTTATTCTAAAGTTATGAGTAAATGAAAATAAAGTTAATGTTCACAGGTAAGATAGATCTCTTCCTTTCAGCTCTAATTATATTAAACCAGTCAGGACTGTATCTCCAATAAATGTAAAAAGCTTGCAGTTGCTGATAAATATTACTTCCATAAAACAAGGTAATTAAGTAGAGATGGTAAGTTAATAAAATTTACTTTAAAAATACAAGTTTAAACTGTTCCAATGTCAGTTTAAATGTTTGTAATGTCATAACGTTTGACAGCTGGATAAGGGGACATGCTTATGCCAATCAGAAATTACGTCACGGTAGGAAGAGATCCATCGTTACAAAATAAATAGCATTCCATTTAATAATTACGTTATGCACATAATTGCTCAATAAATAAAGTAATTACATTTGTATCCAGCTTCCGGTTGCAATGCACAGTTTGTAAATGCACACTCTAGATCCTGAGAAACTTCAATTTTTATAAATACAGTTCAGTCCATAGACAAAGCATTACAAACTTGAAATAATTAATACTGGAAATTTCTAAAGTGCATAAACATACAACTAACATTTCTTAATTGCTTTTTTAGTCTAAAATTAGCGTAAACAGTTTCACAGAAAAAGCCTTTAGAATATTTATAAAAACGACATTATTTACCTGGCAAAAAAACAAACTATGGTGCATTGCAAATACATGGGAAATTCAAACTAATAATACACACAAATTCTAATGTGCATAAACATGAGACTATCATTACACATTTGCGTTTGTGGTCAAATTCCAACATAAAATAGTTTTAATGAAAAAGCCTTTGAGGTCATTATAATAACAGCATTTTGTTGTTTACAAACATTGTTTACCGATAGAGCTGACCTTAGCAACCATGCAGTATGTGTAAACAGGTTCTCAGCGTACAAGGATATAGTTCCTAAAAACACTAATATTACAGTAATCTGTTTTACAGTTATTATCTCACATAATTAAGAAAATGATTTGTCATAATATACAAACAATATTAGGATAAGTTTAACTAAGAAAATAGCTAATCGATCGTACAAGTTTTGGAGGAAAATAAACTTTACTGAAGGACAAGGTCAATCCCGGTAGCCATGTTAAAACAGTCGATCAAACGGAAATTGATCCCAGGTTTATTTATGAGATGTTTCAGTGGCGTAGGAAGGTGCCAAAAAGTGTATGTGTGTGCGTGTGTGTGGAGGGGGGGCACCTTTATATTTATACACTTTTACGCTATTAAAAAGGAAATGTAAAGCTAAATATCTGAAAAGTGTGTGTGTGTGGGTGGGGGGGGGGGGGACACCTTTATATTTATACACTTTTACGCTATTAAAAAGCAAATATAAAGCAAAATATCTGAAAAGTGTGTGTGTGTGGGGGGGGGGGGACACATTTATATTTATACACTTTTACGCTATTAAAAAGGAAATGTAAAGCTAAATATCTGAAAAGTGTGTGTGTGGGTGGGGGGGGGGGGGGGGACACCTTTACATTTATACACTTTTACGCTATTAAAAAGCAAATATAAAGCAAAATATCTGAAAAGTGTGTGTGTGGGGGGGGGGGGGACACATTTATATTTATACACTTTTACGCTATTAAAAAGGAAATGTAAAGCTAAATATCTGAAAAGTGTGTGTGTGTGGGGGGGGGGGGGGGGGACACCTTTACATTTATACACTTTTACGCTATTAAAAAGCAAATATAAAGCAAAATATCTGAAAAGTGTGTGTGTGTGTGGGGGGGGGGGGGACACATTTATATTTATACTTTATATCTTTTGTGTTATACTATTGTCTCTATTATTTTATTGCATTTGTACTAATACTGTTATAATATTGTCTCCTCTAAGCCCTATCCTGTCACTACAACTTATATTACATTTTTTATGACACCCAATTGCCCAAGTGTATTTTTGTTCCGGGGTGTCGTTAAACATTATTTAATTAATTACTTCATTAGATAATTCATTCATTCTACAGCTTATACATCACGTGCTTCGTATGCCGTTGAATTACGACCAGAGTGTAAATAAAGTTCAGTTCAGTTCAGTTCAGTTCAGTATCGACCTGTGCGTAATAAAGGTTTGTCCTGAATCTTCCAATCAATAAATAATGAGAAGTTCTAACAATGTTTTTTTTATTGGTGTGGACCGCCCACTAAGAAACAAAGCACAAGCCCATATATATTAGATGATGAGTTACAATCACAGACGTTGCTGGTCTCGGTCCACGAAAAATAATAACAGCATTTGTTTAATCGGGCGCAAAAGGATAACATGCACTGAATACGTAAACAGAATTGCTAGCTGAACCACATAAACTAACAAAGCAAAACAATCGATTTGCTACTAAAAATAACGTAACAGACAATCATATTTTTAATAATGAATAGAAACTTTCGTTAATATAAAAAATCTATGGATTTAATGCACAAAACACAAACGCACACACACTAGAGAACATTGATTTATTAATCATCGGCTATTGGATGTCAAATATTTGTTAATCTTCACAAAGTCATAACGAGGGAACCCGCTACATTTCTCCATTAGTAGCAAGAGATCTTTTATCTGCACCCTACCTCAGACAGGATAGCATACACAACGGTCTTTGATATAACAAAAGTGGCGCACTGGCTGAAATGAGAATAGCCCAATAGGTCCACCGACAGGGATCGATCCTTGACTAAGCGCACGTCAGGCGAGCGCTACTGCGTTACGTCCCGCCCAACAACATGCACATACTATTAGTATTAGATTTTTTTTTTTAAATGAATGAATATTTAATGACACCCCAGCACAAAAACATACATCGGCTATTGGGTGTCAAACTATGGTAAATGCAAAAATTAAGTGATGAACCATGCATCAGTATAAAAAATTAAACAGTTAAATTTAAACACAGTGTAAAGAACAGTTACTATGCAAAAAATAAAAATATGACATATAGATATATTAAAATTTATAGTAAAATACAGTAACACGAATAATAATTAAAAGACTAAAAATGTCATCTTTATATCGTCGTTCCACGTGACTTGTCGTCACACACACACGCACGCACGCACGCACGCACACACGCGCACACACTGTGTTAGTAAATACTTTTGTAATATGAGTGTTAGTGTGTGTATGTGTAGGTGTAAGTGTGTGGTGTTAGTGTGTTAGTGTGTGTGTGTGTGTGTGTGTGTGTGTGTGTTAATGTGTGTGTGTGTGTGAATGTGTGTGCGTGTATGTATGTGTTTATGTGTGTGTTAATGTGTGTAGATCTCTCTCTCTCTCTCTCTCTCTCTCTCTCTCTCTCTCTCTCTCTCTCTCTCTCTGTGTGTGTGTGTGTGTGTGTGTGTGTGTGCGCGCGCGCGCACGTGAGTACGTGTGTCGGTTTGTGTATGTGTGTGTGTCAGCGTGTGTGTGTCAGTGTGTGTGTATGTCGGTGTAT
>NW_024535074.1:0-15468 GCF_016097555.1 Gigantopelta aegis
TTAATGTTCCTGACGACCATGAACTGTACGGGGCGTATTGATCAATTGAAACACGACAAAAGACGTGTGAAGTGGCTGTTAACTTACCTAGAAGTGAGCATAAGTACTTGCATGTCTGTATGTGTGTGTGCCCATCTGGTAGTGGTATAAATGTGTATGTATATGATTTGTAGTCTATCTGATTAGTAGTAAATAATGTATTAAATTATGTACTAGACTATTTGGATTATTTCTAAGGAAAAAATGTGAGTATGATATGGGAGTTGGATTGTTAGTAACATATATATATATATGTGCATTCATCTCAAGTGAGTAGTTGTGCACTCTAACATCTGTTAATAATATATTTTTAAGTTGTTTTATTGGAATGTTTACAGATATTAATCTAATTAAGATTATATATTATAATTCTAGCTACAGTATTTAGGGATTTATTATACTCTTATTAGACAAAAATGCTTTAATACACACATCTATTGTCATCACAACGTCACATCCTTTTTGAGAAGTTCTTGATCTTTTTTTTGTATACATATTCCAATCATTTTTCCCACAGCTTGCCATTGTTAATTTGTTAATATTTTACGTTTTGTTTGTATACATAGACTTTTGTCAATATCATAATAACATCAATATTGACATGTTTTAAATAATTTATCTTCCTTAAAAGTACAAAACGTAGAATGAAACTATTTAGTATTCAGTCACACCAAGGATCCACCTAATAATAATTTACCCGATAGAAAACAGAATTTACATGAGAAACAGAACAACTATGTTATCACTACTACTGTTATTAGTTCTCTGTTTACATAACTTAATAGTTTTATTCCAAGTCAACTACACGTTGATATCCCATTCAGCGAAAAGGCTACTACAATTTGAGTACATCATTAATTATTTGTTTATTGTATTTTATTAATCTGACTGGACAACTAGCATAATACTTGATATACAATGATTGTCTTTTTAACAATCACAGTTCATATAATTTAGAATATACTAATACTTTCCTAAAATTTGTGTATTGAGCTATAATAGTTGTACTGTGGTGTCGTATTTAGGGGAATGGATGAAAGTAATGTTCACAGTCTGTTCCCTTGTCTCTCAATATGGTTCAATCAAAGCCTCTCCTTTTGACTAAGTATGGTGTCTACACTTGTTAACTGGAACAACAAAGTTCGTAACTTGTACTATTGTGTAATTTTAGTTGCTTTCTACACACAATAACAAAGTCCCCTAGTACATAGTCATTTAAATTGTACCCTTGTTGGGTAAAAAAGAAGTCAGAGTTAGTGTACACATTTTTTTCATTACCTCTTTTTGTTTTTATACAAGCAATAGAAGGCAATAGTAGATAATGTCTTAATATTGTAAATAATAATTTTAAGTATTATTTCTATGCTCTTTAGGTTTATAATGAGACTATACGAGACCTCCTTGTTCCCTCAGGACCCCTAGCAATGAGAGAAGATGGACAAAAAAGGATTAGTTGTCAGTGGACTATCACAACATCAGGTATGTAGTAATTTTTTGTTATAAATCTATTTTCTTTTAGTGTTATAGCCTACTTCAGCTGAGGATCTTCTTAGGATGTTAGAGGATGGTAACAAAAAATAGAACACAACATCCAACTGATGCTAATGCTACCTCATCTCGATCTCATGCAGTATTTCAGGTAAGAATATCAAGGGTTTGTGTTCAACACTTGAATGTATTCATAGTTTATGAGTACATTCTAAACAAATTACTACTAATAAGAGAATAGTGTTAAAACACACTAATGATAAAACAGTTATCATAGCTCAAGGTCAATGTGTGATATAGCAAACTCTAATTGGTTCTTGTGAAGATAAAAGAGTGTTTAGAGTTCTTGAATAAGGGAGATGTCCAGACTTAGTTTCTGAGAAATGCTGAGATTTTCTCTGATCGACTACTTCCTTTTTCAACTCGTCCAGCCACTGATCTCGGTGTAGTCTGGTCATATACAAATTTATATTCATGATGTTTATCATTACTCAATTGATTTCAGAAGTACGAGAACAATAATGCCTTTAATTGGCCAGGGAAGATCTTCATCGTACTCTCCCGGGAGAATATAGAGACTTAGCCTGAAAGAATTGAGAACAACATCAACCATAAATAGCATTTTATAACCATTTTTCGTGAGTATAAAAAGGATCACTCCGCCAACACAATTTACCTCCAACAGGACGAATGTAATTATTAACATCTTCATTGTAAATCTATACACTCCCACATTAAAGAATGGGACATGATTGACATACTGATCTGTAGTAGAGATATGAGCTATCTTCAGCTCAGCCACTTTATTACATAGATCGCGTATTTCATTATTCTTTGCTTTCTAGTAAAATCTCTAACTCTTCTACTCGCCTCTTTAGCAAACCCTGTTTGGTATCATCTTTTTCTTGTGATACAATTTCCTTGTGCAATAAAACTTCTGTCATTTTCTCAAGCCTTTTTCCTACCTCTTCAACTTTTTTTTCTCGAGCTTCCAGCTGCTCTGTGTACTTGGTAATGAGCTGGATATGGTCCTCAGTTGATGTGTTAATGTGATCTCGGAGATCTTTGTGAGTAATCTCTTCGGTTTGACAGCCCAAAATACTACATGGACATGATACAATACGTAATGGACACTCTGAGGTGAGGTGATGTTGTAAGTAGCCTTTGTTGACAAATTGACCACACCTGTTGAACAGGGTATCTCTGTAGTTATTGTAGGTAAGTCAAGTTCTTTAGAACATTAATACACTCATATGTTATGTGTCCTGTAAGCTGATATCTTTCTAGCATTATTCCACAGTCAAGTGGGCAACTTACCACTACATAATCACACGAACCAGAAACGCTGTCCAAATGTGATTCTAAGTTATCAAGACAATCAGTCCACTTGCATCCCTTTGTCGCATTAGGGCAGACAACCTCTTGAGAGCCCAGCTTTTTCCGAATCTGGTATTCACCTTGACTGGAAAAACTTTTGTTTCTACAGACAGGACAAGGTCTCTTCTCTCTTTTATTAACTGGATACAAGGCTCACAGATATGTTCTTTACAACAGGTTGCTTGTTGTGGATTGTACAAGAGATCTTTACAGACGGGGCATATAAAGTCAATCGATGATTTAAGTAATACCTGTATCTAAGCATTTTATGAGAATTTCCTTCTTCTGGTTGTGTTGCTTCTGCCATCATCTTGGCTCCGAAAAAGCTGTGAACTTCTAAAAAAGGACAGAATTTAGATAGTTACTAACTAATAAACCACGTATATTTGCGCATGGTCGTTTAAAAAAAACCGGGAAATTTAACACATTACGCACACAGGTCGTTAAAACAAACCTGTAAATTAACACATAATTATTTCTATTATGCACACAGGTCTATGTCAATCAGAAATCTCGTACAGCTGGTCTATCAGCAGAGATTACACAAGGAAAAATGAGCCTCATTGATCTTGCTGGTTCTGAGAGAGGTACTGTATCAAACCAACCGTGGAGCACGACTTAGAGAGGGAGCAAACATCAATAAATCATTGCTGGCTTTGGGCAATTGTATAAATGCTCTGGCTTGCTAACAAAGTATGCAAAATACTGTCTGCTATTGAAGTGTCATGAATTCATTTTTAGGAGAAGACTGGTCAATGACCATATCGTAATAGCAAACTAACAAGACTTTTGAAAGATTCATTAGGTGGAAATTGTCGAACAGTTATGATAGCTAACATAAGGTACTATATTATAAAAAATCTGTATAATAATTTCTCTCTTCTCTCTCTCTCTCTCTCTCTCTCTCTCTCTCATAGCCCTTCAGGACTTACCTATGAAGATACTTATAATACACTTAAATATGCTGACAGAGCTAAGCAAATTAAAACAAAGGTCAGCATTAGCTTTTAATACATATATTATACAATTCCCTCCATATATACAGTTAGTAAGGAAATATTGTCAATGTGGATTATCATGTCACACGATACAAAACCATTGTCATTGAGCTACAAAAGGAAGAGTAGAGATGACCTTTTCATTTCTGATATTATATCACATTAAATCCCTTCAGATCACAGAACTTAAGTCCAGACTGGATACACGTTCTACAACTCCCACTTTTAATACTTTTGACTCATCAGAAACTAATCGTTTGCAATGTATGATACAAGGAGTGTACAATGAAAGAGGTTCTCTAAGGAAGAGTATGGCTGATTTGGATGCTGCAGAGAGAGATACTCTACTAAGAATATTTCGCAAAGTAAAGGAGGGAGCTTGGAGAGTTATAAATAATGTCTTAAGCCACTATTAACATTGCTTTCTGCTTGATTTTAAAACAGCAATATTTTGCTATGATGATAATGTACTTATTACATGTCATTTCATAGGAACGTGATCTACAAAGAGTTGAAGTATTAACTGGCAATGATACCAAGATATTAAAAGTACAATTGTTGCTAATTTTAAACTGACTAAAGTAATTTATTTTGTAGCTTGAGAACAAATTAGAATATCTACGAGGTCGACTCCGAGAAATTAAAGAACAAAAAACAGTTGTCCATCAACAGTTGTCACGAAACAATGAAGGTATTGGTCGAGTTCAATCAGAGATCAGTTTAAAGCATTATCAGCTAGTTCAGGTAAGAAAGCTATCCTTTGATTAGCAATATTGTATGTGATCCTCAGACTCTTCAGAGGTAATTACAGACCAAATGGAAATGACTAGTGAAGTGCGGAAGTTGGAGTCAGAGTGTGCTCACCAATGGAAACAAACAAAACATTTACTACGCTATATTAAGAACCAAGAGAAAGAGATATCAAGAACAGAAAAGTAAGTGCAGCCCCTCTAGATCTACTAAGTTAAATTTGGTTGCTCTTAGAGTTTTTGTACTTGCTTTGGAGTTAGTTCGTAAGCAGTACCAGCTCTTACAAGCTACAACTGTCTTACTCCTGTGGTACGTGATCTCTTTGACACTCTTGTTAAACATATTGATGGAGAGAAAGAAGTTAACTGGGCAACTAATCAAGAACTTCAAGACAGCTTATGTAACATCTCAGTATCGACATTTTCTAGCTCTCATCAAGTTCTCTTTGATTCCATTGTGTCCTAACAGTTCTCCGTTACGAAAACTAGACACTGCTCGTTACAGTTCACCAACAAACTCCGCTTCTTTAGGCATCTTGTCAACTTCTAAAGTTCCCACAACAACTAATCCTGTCAAACCTGTTGCTTTAACAATACAGTCACCTTCTCCCTCCCTTCCTCACAAAACAAGGGACTTACCATCCATCCATTAAGTAACCGACTAGTGGCACCACCAACACCAGTCCGACTCCCATCAACTGATAGTATGCTCTCCTCTATTTCTACCACTTCATTATCTACTTCCACTGGTGGCAGTTTAGCTGGGAAAGTACTAAATGTTCCAATGAAAAGTCCTTCTCGGAAGAAGAGAGTTGTTTCAGTCCACCCCCTCCAACAGTGGAAGAGATTGAAGATGAGGATGTGTGGAAGTCATTTGAGAAGAAGCCCACAGCTCCCATCTCTTGTCAGATCAGTCAGACAAAAACACAATCAGTTGATAAAATTCCACCACCATTACAAGTCAAAGAGAAGAAGAACACAAACACAAAAAAATTCAAATTCCAACAATAACAACAACTTCATCACTGTCTGAAAATGTTTCAAATTCAATTCCTCCACCTCCTCAAAGAAGTCAGTCCACTAGTAGTGTTTTAACTCAATCAACAACTGAAAAAAACTTCCTCAAATCATCGTCTATTGTTGTCCAAGGGAAAAAGGGTTCTTCTCCTAAATCACGTGTAAATTTAGCTCAACTCACTAGCATTACTAAAACAGCTGACTCATCTGTTGTACCAGTAACTTTCCAATCTCCAGTAAATGCTTTTTGAAGATAATTTTGTTGCATCTTATCCAGCTCCATCAAAATCGATAAACCGCACCCCTGTATCTAATCAACTAGTAACCCTCCGTACATACTACCACCTCCTTCTACTTTTATAGTTACCCCTAGCAACAAAAGATTACCAATGCCTTCAACCACACCAGTGTTGCAGTCCTATCCAATGGGATACCACACTCCAAATGGGCGGAGAGTACCTATACCTACAGCCACACCTATCTCATCACAAACCATATCAACAAGGCTCTAGTTATCAGTTTCCATATCAATACCCGCCCCCTCCTAATAATTCATTTGTAACACAACCGTTTGCTAGTTTTAGTCCAGTCTTTGAACAACACTTTATACCACCTCCTCGTCTAGGTGGGGTCATGAGTCCAACTCAGTCTCAGTTGAATCGTTGTGTCACCTCGCTGTCTTATAATACAGCAGATTCTCCACCCCCACACTTGACACAACCAAAAATACAAGACAAGACTGCTCAGGTCACCATCTCCAAACAATATGAATTGATATCACGGGAGTCATCTCTGTCTAATCCCCTTTATAGGTCCAACCTAGTACAATTCCTTCAATTACACATAAACATAAACCTGTTTCTCAAACTGGATCTACTAAACCTCCCTCACCAGTTAGAGGTTGTACCTCACCAACAACAAGTGAGGACAAATAAACTTAACATATGTCAAATCAGAACCCTCAGTGTTAAAAGAGAACCCCCCACAGACAGGGTCAAGTAAATCTGCAATGAATACTAGTAGCGTCACTTCTATTTTCAAGGGTAAAGATAAACGTAGTAAAAAGTCTCCACCACTATTAAATGGGACAAAACCACTACAAACATTTACAAGTTGATAGTACTGGTGTACTGGATACTAATAGAAGTATTACACAAAACAGCTGGTGAAAAAAAGCAACCTAGCTATTTAGCTTTGACAAAAAGTGCAGCTTTCAAACGTGTTCAGTTAGGTCAACCAACAAGGTAGGTTTAAAAGTGTTTCATCGATGTTATTACTGTTACAAATAGAAATGGCACTCAAAAGGAGAATCACCCCTTTTCTACAAGAAGTCATTCTTTTAGAAGTAAACACAAAATACAACAATCAGTTCCAGTTAGCAGGTATATGTGTTCAGTAAGAGTTTCATAACTTTAACTTAACTCTCTCTCTCTCTCTCTTCTCTCTCTCTCTCTTAACAGTCGCAGTTATTCTTCCTCTAGGTGTCATAATCCAACTACTCTCACTGCTAGCACCTGGTATTATGAATCACAGCTATAAAATATTTTGTATGCCTCGTTTGTTCTATTTTGTTGTAAACTTTGTATATTGTCACTGTATTACATATATGTTAATATGTGCAGTTGTTTAATAATAATATATCAGTCCTTTAAAGTAAAAGATTATAACAAAATTATGAAAACAATCTTTCTTTACACATCACTAAATATGGTTGTATAATAAATTAATGGAATTACAAATAATTTAAATGTAATAAAATTTTGACAATTGTCTAGACATTTTAAAATAAATTAAAGTGACAGAAATGTCTGTTTTTTAGCTAAATATTCATCAAATCTTATTCACTGTACCTAAAATATAAAGGATGAATGAATTAATGTATTAATTAATATCTACGAGCAGCCCACTATGTCCAAATATAATTAATGTGTATTTTTAATGAGATTTGTAGTTATAAGAAGGAAATATTTACTTACTTAATACAAATCAAAGTTAATAACAAGTTGACATTATGTTTACAGGGAACAAAGATTACTATCAAACCAAATAACAAAGCCACTTAAGGAACATGGCAATGTGTACATAACTAGTAACATTCAACTCAAGAATGGCATAACTTAGCCACTTATATATTGCCTCCTGTCTAATGATTACATGCAGCTCATATGCTATGTCAACAAATATGAGTGTGCAGAGCTCTTAGTGATAGTTGATGAATTGTTTTCATAGTATGCTGACCTGCAAATTCACAGAAATAGTCTGCTATACCTCATAAGCTCTAGCATTGGGTCCTCCATATTCACAAATCTAGTAATGTAATTCCTTCTATGTATTATATAAGAAGGAAAAAACAACATCAATTGAGTGAAAATAAGATTAACAGACCAAGTGAGTAAAAAAAACCAACAAAAAACAGAGACTTAGTTAACTGAAGTGATTAAAGCTATAATTCAGGTTAAAATACTAACATTTTTTTCATTATAGATCAGATTACCAGTTAACAAATCATTGTACAAAACACAAAGACTTGAGGACATGGTAGGTTTTTTAATTTCTTTTTAATTCAGTTATTTTCTTCTACTTCTTCGTAGCAAGAGTTTTGAACTTTATATCTTTTCTGTAATTTATGTAATTATTAGGTTATTACTTTTCATGTAACTTCTAGTAAGCGAGGTTTTGCAAAACTTATCTTAACAGATATATCCTCATCATCAAAGTATAGTACAGATTTATATTAATTATGCATAAATAGTAACCATTCAACCCAAAATAGCATAACTTAGCCACTTTATAGATTGGCTCAAGTCTTATGATTACATGCAGCTCATATGCTCTGTCAACAATGTGAGCGTGCAGAGCTCCTAGTGATAATTGAATGAATGTTTTTTTTCATGACTCTATGACCCCACAAAATCCATCGAATAGTTGGCAAATTATAAAACTCTACCATTGGGGTCCTCCATACTCAAATCTATTAATGTAATTGTTTCTTTCTATTTTAATGTAACACTACATCCTGGTACTAAACCATACCACAATCTATTGACAATAAAGAGGTGGATTTCATGCCAGCTTTACGTAATTTGATCATTGTAATAATTTCTAAATCTCTATTGATAAATCATTCAGTGTTGTTGCTGTGATTCTCAACAGAACCATTATTATCTCACGAGTCATCTTTCAAACGTGTTCAGTTAGGTCAACCAACAAGGTAGGTTAAAAAAAAGTGTTCCATCGATGTTATTACTGTTACAATATAGAAATGGCACTCAAAAGGAGAACCACCCCTTTTCTACAAGAAGTCATTCTTTTAGAAGTAAACACAAAATACAACAATCAGTTTCCAGTTAGCAGGTATAGTGTTCAGTAGAGTAATTCATAACTTTAACTTAACTCTCTCTCTCTCTCTCTCTCTCTTAATAGTTGCAGTTATTCTTCCTCTAGTGTGTCATAATCCAACTACTCTCACTGCTAGCACCTGGTATTATGAATCACAGCTATAAATATTTTGTATGCCTCGTTTGTTCTATTTTTGTTGTAAACTTTGTATATTGTCACTGTATTACATATATGTTATATGTGCAGTTGTTTAATAATATATAGATCAGTCCTTTAAAGTAAAAGATTATAACAAAATTATGAAAAAAACATTCTTCTTTTACACATCACTAAATATGGTTTATAATAATTAATGGGAATTACAAATAATTTAAATGTAATAAAATTTGACAATTGTCTAGACATTTTGAAATAAATAAAAGTGACAAAAAATGTCTGTTTTTTAGCTAAATATTCATCAAATCTTATTCCACTGCCACCTAAAATATAAAGGATGAATGAATTAATGTATTAATTAATATCTATGAGGCAGCCCACTATTGTCCAAATATAATTAATGTGTATTTTTAATGAGATTTGTAGTTATAAGAAGGAAATATTTACTTACTTAATACAATCAAAGTTAATAAACAAGTAGATATTATGTTTACAGGGAACAAAGATTTGCTATCAAACCAATAACAAAGCCACTTAAGGAACATGGCAATGTGTACATAACTAGTAACATTCAACTCAAGAATGGCATACTTAGGCCACTTATATATTGCCTCCTGTCTAATGATTACACCACAGCTCATATGCTATGTCAACAAATATGAGTGTGCAGAGCTCTTAGTGATAGTTTGATGAATTGTTTTTCATACTCTGATGACTTGCAAATTCACCGAAATAGTCTGCTATATCATAAGCTCTAGCATTGGTCCTCCATACTAAAAAATCTATAATGTAATTGTTTCTATGTATTGTAAGAAGGAAAAAAAAACCAACATCAAATGAGTGAAAATAAGATTAAACAGACAAAGTGAGAAAAAAAAACAACAAAAAACAGAGACTTAGTTAACTGAAGTGATTAAAAACCTATAATTCAGGTTAAAATTACTAACCATTTCTTTCATTATAGATCAGACTACCAGGTTTAACAAATCATTGTGACAAAACACAAGAGGAACAGGGTAGTTTTTTAATTCCATTTTTAATTCAGTTATTTCTCTTCTACTTCTTTCGTAGCAAGACTTTTGCACTTTATATCTTTTCATGTAATTTATATAATTATTAGTATATATCTTTTCATGTAACTTCTAGTAATGGGTATTGCAAAACTCTATCTTAACAGATATATCTCATCATCAAAGTATAGTACAGATTTATATTAATTATGCATAAATAGTAACCATTCAACCCAAGAATAGCATAACTTAGCCACTTATAGATTGGCTCAAGTCTTATGATTACATGCAGCTCATATGCTCTGTCAACAAATGTGAGCGTGCAGAGCTTTCCTAGTGATAATTGATGAATTGTTTTTCATACTCTGATGACCTGCAACTCCATCGAAATAGTTTGACAATATTATAAACTCTACCATTGGGTCCTCCATACTCAAATCTATTAATGTAATTGTTTCTTTCTATTTTAATGTAAACACTACATCTGGTACTAAACCATACCACAATCTATTGACAATAAAGAGGTGGATTCATGCCAGCTTTATGTAATTTGATCATTGTAATAATTTCTAAAAAATCTCTATTGATTAATCATTCAGTGTTGTTGCTGTTCATTCTCAAACAGAACCATTATTATCTCACGAGTCATCTTTCAAACGTGTTCAGTTAGGTCAGCCAACAAGGTAGGTTAAAAGTGTTCCATCGATGTTATTACTGTTTACAATATAGAAATGGCACTCAAAAGGAGAATCAACCTTTTTTCTACAAGAAGTCATTCTTTTAAAAGTAAACAAGAAGTACACAATCAGTTCCAGTTAGCAGGTATAGCAAATTACTGTTCAGTAGAGTTGTTCATGCTTTAGCACTCACTCTCTCTTTCTCTTAACAGTTGCAGTTATTCTTCCTCTAGTGTGTTGTAATCCACCACTCTACTGCTGCTACTATCTGGTTTATGATTCACAGCTATAAATATTTGTATTTGGGACTATTGCTCCTTTGTTCTATTTTATTGTAAACTTTGTATATTGTCATTGTATTACATATATGTTAATATGTGCAGTTGTTTTAATAATAATATATCAGTCCTTTAAAGTAAAAGATTTATAACAAAATTATGAAACATTACTTGTTTTACACATCACCCTAAATATGGTTGTATAATAAATTAATTGTAATTACAAATAATTTAATGTATAAAATTTTGACAAATTGTCTAAGACATTTTAAAATAAATTGAAAAAAGTGACAGCAAAAAAAAATGTCTGTTTTTTAGCTACATATTCATCAAATCTTATTCCACTGTATCTACAAACATAAGGATGAATGAATTAGTGTATTAATTAATATCTATGAGCAGGCCCACTATTGTCCAAAATATATAATGTATATTTTTTTAATGAGATTTGTAGTTATAAGAAGGAAATGTTTACTTACTCAATTATAATCAAAGTCAATAGTAGAGTATTTAGCTTGTATCAGAGCCCATACAGGCCCACATTAGGTGAGCAGCCTAATATGTGTGATAGAGACAATGTGTCAATATGTTTAAGAAAAACTAACTAAAGCAAATTTATTAGTCTCTCTGTACAACTGACTGATGAACTTGGTTTCTTCAGTTATATCAAAACTGGGGATTTCCCTGAAAAAGTACGAAAAAAAAAAAATGTTTTTAAATTTCAATTTATATCTTGTAACAACAAACTAAAGTGAACACTCACCTCTATAATGGCCACTTTTTCCAGATACATAAGTATCCATTGTCTTTTTTGAAATTCCATATCAGGATATCTTCTGGTAGTCAATATCTTGTACATCTAGACCTAAACAGCAGCCCATATTTGGAGTACAGGAGAGAAGAAGGAAATTGTCTAAATATGTAGCAAAGCTGTATAACTACAGAACTAAAAACACAAATATTATCTGGTTCACATTCTCTGTTTGTTACATTAGCTAATGGCTACAATCTAAAAATCCCACTCAATATCTTAAACAAGTTGACATTTCTATTTACAGGAGACAAAAGATTTACTAGCAAACCAAATAAAAAGCAACACATTTATACTAAAGGAACAGTGGCAATGTAGCCACTTATATATTGCCTCCTGTCTAATGATTACACGCAGCTTCATATGCTATGTCAACAAATATGAGTGTGCAGAGCTCTTAGTGATAGTTGATAAATTGTTTTTCATAGTATGCTGGACCTGCAAATTCACAGAAAATAGTCTGCTATATCATAAGCTCTAGCATTTAGGTCCCCCCCCCCCCCTCCATACTCAAAATCTATTAATGTAATGTTTCTGTGTATTTAGAAGGAAAAAAAAACAACATCAATTGAGTGAAAATAAGGATTAACAGACAAAAGTGAGAAAGGAAAGAGGACAAAAAACAAAGACTTAGTTAACTGAAGTGATTAAAGCTATAATTCAGGTAAAGATACACCATTTTCTTTCATTATAGATCAGATTACCAGCTAACAAATCATTGTGACAAAACACAAGAGGACATTGAGGTTGTTTAATCCATTTTTAATTCAGTTATTTCTCTTCTTAAAGGATCAGTGGAACCACCATAAAAAAAATCTCTTGGTAAATCTAAATAAAACAAAATCCCAACATTGGTTACTCTCAATACCATAGTGGTAATACTACAATGACCCGTTAGGACAACAACACATGTTGTCAGAACACATGACCATATCTATGCTGATGATGTTAAACACCCACTTCACAAGATTAATTTACAGACATATATGGATATAAATATATGTCCAATACTGCTTGATATCATCTATTGCTGAAACCATAGTGATACATACCACATATTATGATATTAACACAAACTGATATCTAAAGCATATTTCAAACTCTGAGCTCTGTTGTTATAAATTGCGTACACATTCCATCTGCATTAATCTCTATGACAAACATTAACAGAGTGTGGACAATATCAGGTATTCTGGAATATCTCCACATATAGTTTCCTGTATTCCTATATTATATACAACTTGTAGACTCCTGTCTTATAAAAGTGTCTATGGAAAGTGTTTATGGAAATAACCTAATAGATCCACTAACCGTTTATTTTCTCCAGGGGGGATATCGTACGTGTGAGGTGCATTATCAACCAACTAAAGGACTCATCTAGTCCTAGAGTCTGACCATATTGAGAATTAATAGGTTGGTGCTATGTAGCTTGGCCCAAATGTCTTAGCCATATGCGACCCATTTTTAAAAGTCCCGCATTTCTTTTCCAATGTGATACGACTCGTCCTGGTGCAAAGCCGTAACCATAATCCATTAATAAATTGACAATAAAAAGGTGGATTCATGCCAGCTTTATGTAATGTGATCATTGTAATAATTTCTAAATCTCTATTGATAAATTGCTCAGTGTTGTTGCCGTTGATTCTCACAGCAGGCCATATCATCACGTGAGGCATCTTTCGGTACAAACCCACTAGCTTATTAGTGATTTCCGTCTTCAAATAATTCATATGATAGCTCCTTGCCATTTTTCCATTTTGGTAGACTCATTGGTAGAACATGGACCTTGAAAATTTCAAGGAAATGTCTAAGTCCCACTTCCACTTGGATAAATTTCCATTGTATAGCCTTCACAACCCTCTCTTGGACGCCATTTGATTGTAAATATACGAATTCGAGACATAATATTACAGACTTATACGGAAAACCACGTTGTTAATCGTTATACATTCCTGAGGTTCTTTTGCAATATCTTAAATAAAAAAAACATCGTACGACGAACAACTAAAGTGTTAAGGAAGTGTGTGTAATCCCAAAAGCTTACGAACAAGATAAGAACACAATGTAAGCATAGCAGTATTTTTAAGTGAAGAGCAGTTTACGAAAAGATAGCTGTCTGCTGCGATTATTGTGCAGCGTTTGTAGAAACTCTAACGAATATTTTCCAGAATCTGGTGTGTTCGCCAGTTGGGAGTCTATAGTTCTAACAATGGTAAGATGATTTCGCACTGCCCGCTACCATCACTTAACTTAGAAGCTGATAGCCTTCTTCTCAGCAAAAAACTAGTGCTAGCCGATGAGTTATTCGAGGAACAATAAAACTCAGTCCATGTAAACTCTTTTGAAGCTGTATCTGACGGGGACACGGAAAAAAACTTGTTGTAGGCGAGTAAGACATTTAACTGTACTGGTAAAGAAGACAAGTCAAAACTAAAAACATGTTTAGGAACACACTTACTTAAGGATATTTGTGTCAGTCAAGATCCTAACAATTCTGATACTCTAAAAGTTAAAAACACTTCGATGGAGAAGTGTTCCTGTACAAGATGAGACACGGAACTACAGGAATTTTCTTTTTGGTTGGGCTAGAATTTTTCGCCTAAAAGAACTATTGTACAGTCCCACTCGACTGATAGTATTGTGACGATATAACCAAAAGCGTTACCTTCAGCTCTAATGGTCCAATCAATTTCCACATTAAGCCATTCATCGACCACAGCTTTCAATGGCATGGTGTAAACATGCAAACATACCCCCTCATTTCACCTTCTCCAGAACTTGCGACCATCATGAAATTAAACAAATCGATTACATTGTTCACACTCGCAAAGTCCTTACAAGAACTCACATTCAATCGAGAGACGGTTATTACCACTAAAACGCAGAGAAGCTTTTCCGGTTCCGGACAAGGAGAGCCTTTCATAGATGGGTGCTCAGATAGATTACTGATCATCTAGTGCACCGCCTGATATAATAAAAAAGAACACAACTTCAACCTGACCTTACCAGTCCAATTTGTCTCATTTTTCATCTTCCAGTGACAATTGGCCTGTCACTGTAAACCCTCTTAGCGAGAGCAGCTTAAGGAATCAACCATCACCGCAGTCATCACGTGGTAAAAATAAATTAAACTTTTCAACCACAATCGGTAAATTTTACTCGGCTGTTCAGCTAGTCTAATGATTACTGGTGTTATAATTCCAATCTCCAAGCAATCGTCAAAAAAAGAATTCGTACATCAGCTTCATTTCAAGAGAATCACCTCCACTTCACTCACGTCATCTAAAATCAGCTAAAACCGAGCGAAAGAAGAAAGGAAGAAGTGTTACTTGACTCAGTCTCAACTCCAGAACCTCAAGTCCCCATGATACAACAAAGCGTAACTCTCCAGGCAGCTTATTGAAATTGTTTCACAAATCGCAAATGGGCATCATCTGCAAACCGTCAAACTCGATGATGTTCTGTCACCATCGGAAGATCTAAGTTGATGGAGAAGAATTAGATTTATACATAAACCAAAACCCCTCAA
>NW_024535075.1:0-31021 GCF_016097555.1 Gigantopelta aegis
TTTTGCACTAAGAAAGGAATTGTTGAACATTGGGAGCTTTCAGGACCTAAAAAAGGGTTGGGAAAACCTTTGATATCGATATTTTGTATTTTATTCTTTTAAGGTCATTTTTATTTAATTTTATACATATGAAAAGGAATTGTTTTCTTTTGTCTAAGAGGCACTATTTTCTTAATGGTGGTATGATATGATCTTCGTCCATATCATAAGAACTCTCATAACTTCGCGATTTTTTTTATATTTATGCGTAGCTTACTGACTATTTCATGGTGTATTGTCCACCCAAGGTACACGAAAAAATAATACTTGGCTTTCCTCTTCGTTTTTGGAGTATAACTATGTGGGCGCGTTTTATACTCAACAATCACAAGAATCTGGAATATGTCCAACACTGTGAAGCTGACAATCGAGAAAAGTCAAACGTTTTAATGATGAAATCCAAAGACGTTCAAACTTCGCATGTATTGTTGCTAATGATGACTGGATTGCGAATTGTGTAGAACACCCAGGACAAACTATGATGAACAACCACGTGCAATGTGACTCCCTATGATTTACGTACATCTCAACCAAAAGATATCACTGCACGTGCCACTTATGGAAGTATTAGCAATCCAGAATTAACTGGAACTTGCAACATATATCCCCCGGTCAACAAGAGGCACTCGATCTACTGTTACTGTTTCAGAGAGGTTATCTATACACTACATCCAATAGAAAGTGAGCCTGCATGATGCTATTGGGACCAGTATCTAACTGATAATGATGCTGTTTAACATTGTGCAGTTATAAACTTATATTTTTACACTTGTTTGTTGTTAGTATATTTGCTTGAGTGTCACAGATGTGTATGTGTGTATATGTAATTGTTCATGTATGTGTTTGATTTTGATATTATTAAAGTATTGATTTTTCAGTCAGTAACTCGATATATCCTACTACTAGGATGGTACCTGTTCTACCACCACGAAACTGAGGAAACCCAGCTGTCATTTCTATTACAGAAGTTGTACTGCTCCATTCCAGCTTGAAGAGTCACATGAGTTCATACAGGTCACTCTTAAATAAGTAAACACACAAAGTTACCTAATGAGGTTTTTGTTTAAAAGATTTCTACTCTACCTGTACTGTACTTACCTTCAAGTAATTTTATAATTTTGAATGATTACTGGAAGGTGTATCAGGCTAGGGTGATGTGTTTGTGTTACTTCTAAAAAAATGAAGTGAAATCACCCAGTGTGTTTTAAGACTGTGTTAATGTTGTGTTTTAAAACTGGGTTTTTTAAATATATGATTAGTTGCATATTGCACCATTAATGACCTTCTTGAGGGATGGGAAGATTATATGAGTAATGTCATCTTTTAGCATATCCTCTATCTACAGATAACACTTCTTTGCATACAAGAAGAGAAGGAAAACGTGAAAAAATTTAAAAAAGATTTTACACCAATTTGAGGTCTAGTATCAGGTTTATATCTGTAAGAAATAGTTATAATAAACAATACTCAGCCATGAGTTTAGTCAAAAAGTATAAAGTCCAGCATGTGTTGCATTAGATATAAATGATTTGAACAGACCTGTCATTATTAATTTAGATTGCGTTCAAGTGGTAATCCTTTATCAGTCATGTTATTAGACCAGGTTGAATACTTGATAATCTGCCATACCTAAACAAGAAAAGGTATATAAATTCACACACACATGCATATATATATATTATGCACACACTTTTAAATCTTCATATGAAGAAAATAGGGTTATTATATATTACTATTGGAACTTCCAAACAGTATGAACAACCTCAACAGTTCCGCATTATAAAGATAATCTGTTCCTTTTTGCCATCTTTACAACTCCTATTGAATATCTGAGCTATACTAGATCTATTTGTCCTAATTGCTCTGACCTTTATTGCTACACAACAGTTTTGAAACCTCTGGCAAACAGCTGGCTTATAAACAGATATTATCTGAACAATATCTCAACTCAAGGTGATCATACACTTTCTCCTGTTGACAAACCAAATAAAATACTAAGAAATATTCATATGAAGGACAGACAAGAGGCATTTAGGTTTAAAGTTTTTTGAAAATGTTAAAGGTTTATATTGATTTTCGGAAAACATATCTGAAAACACAACAATTTATCAAAAGTACCAGATATAATATACTGTTAAACAGTACAAATTATATACTGGGAATGATTCATATAATTACAACCAGTGTACATGATTAGTGCTTACAATGAAACATTAATTCACAAATCTTTCTGATTAAGTAATTTAACTGTCTCAATTTGGTAATTGCTTCCATACCTTTTGTATTGTCTCCAAAAGCCTTCTCTTCACAAAAAAAATTCCTACACATCACAAAGCAGCAATAAGAACATATTACTCAACCTAATGTATCTGAATATTCTATTTAGACCAAATTCCTTCATCCTTTTAGGACATTCTACAACCATCTCACATTAGGCTTATATCAAAAAGAATCGCTAATCACGGCTATATATTAGACTGAAAAGGTAATCCAAATTTAAAACTTTCTTTTAAGTTCTTATGCATTCTCTCACGGTGGAAGAAGTTGGATTGATAGTGTTTAGATAAAGATTATTTGTGTGTAACATAAAAAAGAATCAATGATATTTTACATTAGTGGGTACATGTACGGGTGCATCAAAACTGTCAAGTCAAAATAAGTTAAAGTTCTTTCTCCAGCGAGGTTGCCATTGGTACAGTTATATACTTCTACCTACTCACAAAGACATTTAATTATATAGAACTTGTAGATGTTACCTTCATTGCACACCGTCTTTCGTGCATTAAGTTCTGAGTTAGGACAGAGTCAGACACATAGTGTTTGACAGTCTTGATGTAAATTAAGTGTCAAAATATTGTTTTATTGTATTAATTTTATATTAGCTTATGTAAAATATTATTGTCTCTTTTTATGTTACAAAAATAAAAATCATTACCTAAACACTCCACAACATGAGGAGTGCAATAAAAAATCGTAAAAGAAAGGGTTAAAATTTAGATCACTCTGGCTAATAGCTGTGTATGTATATATGTAAGCCTAATCGATAATCGACGGGAGTCACACTGTATTCGTTCAATAGTTTCTTTTAATGATTTCTCCATTATTTTTATTACTGCATATTTGTCCAGGATGGACCTTCTCTACATTGGCTAGAAACATTGTCACTATTTTGTGGCCCTGTTTTGATTTTGACTGATAATTTATAGCTCATTAGCTAGGAGAATACAAAGGTAGAGTTGGTAGCAAGTGCCATGTATGTATGACTACTGAATCAGACATACAAACAAAGATATTTTAATTTTTGGTCTATTTATGTATCTAATATACATGAGTAGTTCACAGGAGGAACAATTCTATGAAAGAAATCTTCAGAAGCATTACTTTCATTGTTCTCTACTAATGGCCCATATACTCCCGAGACACATCAACAGCTTATGGATTAAACTATTCTAGCCCTCTGAACAAATTGTATTGTTTTCCTTTGTAGTCTAATGACCAACTTCCATAAGATATTATGTATGCATAATTGAAGGTGTCTTACCAAAGGAAATCCAACTTATGCTATAAGAATTTGTTTATGTGAATCATTTCTTTAATGTACAGATTGTCACAGTATAAAATGAGAAGTTAAGAGAAAACAACCAAAATCTTTTGAGAACTATCACGTCAAGGAATAACAAAGCTTATTTATTTATTTGTAGTCCTTTTTAAATGGTAGCAAAATGAAACCTCTAATTTTCTATGCAATCTCTCTATGTATTTACATTCTAAGATTGGTCCTCTTTTAATAATGGTCAATTTGCACTTAACTGTTTACATATCTGAAGCCCTTGGAAGTATTAAGCACCTAGAGTCTTTCAAATAGGTAAAATCAATTGGAGATTAGATGATTACTTGATTAGCACATTATCAAAAGCATTGTTATTAAACTGCATGTAATTTGATTCTAACCATTGTATTTGTACTTATCAAGTTACATATGTAACTTGTAACTGTACAAACTAAATGATAACTTGTTTATTTCAGGACAAATTGGATTAACATTTATGGAGAGGAATATTATTCATCTTAATTTGTATGCATGTGCCTGGCAAATCATTTCCTGTTTTATTTATCATTTTAATAATTGGAACAACCTGTACTGTGTTGTTTAAATATTTCAAAGAGCAGGCATCAATTATCATCTTACATCATAATGTTAGCAATTGATCACATTTGCTCTTAAAACTTTTTTAAAAACAACCTATATCATGACATCATTGAGTTGATGACTAAAACCATACGCTTGTCTTCATTAACATGTCATAACGTGTTTCTCAGTAGAGACTAACAATAAAATAATATATAAATTAAAAGGTATTGTTAAAATTGTAAAGTAATGGCATGTTAATGGCTTAATGTAAAATAACAATTCAAACAATTGCTGTAGCAGCAGATTGTCACTTCTACAGCGTATGTTATTTTAACATTATATTTTTTATAGTGTATCAACATAATTATACTTAACAAAATAAATGTAAAGTAAACTCTACCATTTCTTATTACGGGACATGTTGATGCAATTTGTTCATATGCATCATAAAGGGGGTAGTCTACATTCTATATAGATAAACCATAATATTGCCCTTGCATGCACTCATGTTATATATTGAACTTCCTTGAATATTATATAAGTGGTGTGGTAGCTTCAACAGAACATCTAACTCTAGTTTAAATATAATTAAGTATTTGTCTCTCTAGAAACTTTTTTTTTATCAAATGCAGGTAAACCTTGACCTTTTGTCAAAATCTTTATTGGCAGATATAATTAATGTATGATATGTCTGATTTGCAATAAGGGACCACTTATGGGGGTGCCGTTTGTGTCAAAATTGAAAAATTATCATCTGATATATAAATAAGTCATTATTTATCAAAATTATTGTTGATTTTACTTCTTATTTATGGAGCGCTGTTTGTGTCAAAATTAAATGCATTCATTGGCACATTTAACATATTATTGATTTACTTTTTTATTGTTATCTAATAAAACGTAGAGTGCGAGTACCATGCACGAGCCATCTCTTAGAATCGAGCGTGCAGTGAGATGTAGGTTGGGTGTCTGACTTTGGTTGTGGTCTATTATTTATGGAGATATTAAAACTCCGCATAACTCCGTTATATTTAAATTGGAATGTCCGTCTGAGGCTCAGTATACTTTAATAAATAATGACTTATTTATTATATCATGAAAATTTTCCAATTTTGACACAAACGGCGCCCCATAACAACTTCTGGCAAAATATTTAGGATGTGATTTTTAAAAAAGCAGCACTGTTAAAACATTGTGAAAAAAAGTTTTGTATACATACAGCTGCTATTTATACACAACTCTTATGGTGACTGCATGTATGTATGCAAAACTGCTTTTAAAGGTGATTTAACAATGATTCTTTTCACAAATCATGTCACAAATATTTTGACAGAAATGGGTCCTTTATTGCAAATCAGGTCACATATTATGCAATTTGCAGACATAACATATCAAACTGTGAATAACCTACTACATTATATGCCATTATTATTATATATAAGCCCTAACCCTAAGTGTTTGGAGTTGTCGACATTTCAAGGCAAACACTTTAAGTTGGAAACTTTAAATCCATACTAAAACAATATCATTACAGCAAAGAATGCATGCCAATTCTATATCTGATAACTGACCACTTACAAGTTAAAGACTTTACATTATTTTACTCAATGTTGTATAGTCTACTCATACAACATTATACTGAGTCTGAGAGTTGTGTATAGTGATATTAGATCACCAAGGTTAGGTACAGTTTATGGTGCCTTCAGAAAGGGGCAATCTACTAAGCACATTAGGTATGGCCACTTGACTTCCTGGTTAATCTTTAACAGTATATTTATCACCACTCAAGGTGAGAGCCCAGTGTTTGCATCCTTTCAAAGAACCTAATGATAGGAAAGCAATGTTATATGTAATAATGACTACTGACATTACTTTTATAGTTGCCAAGTAATAGACCTCACTAAGCAGATAATAGTCATATAGTCTACATGTACAGTACATACATAATGTGAGTGTATATCTATTACATATAGTAGTAATTAGTAAACTCATCTTACTATAATTAGGTTACAATTGATTAGTAAAAAAAAACTCATTCCAATGTAGTAGTAGCTATCACTATCTAATTATGCCACCTATTTCCTGCACGTTTTATTTAAAGAGTGTGGCTAGCCGAAAGGAATTTATACTTATCTACAAACTACACTAAATAGTTTTGGTATTGTTGATTTTCAAGGCAAACAATTTACATTAAGAGCATTAAATCCATACTAAAACGGCATCATTAACTGTAAGGAATGCATGCATGGAATTAATTCTGATAACTCTCTACTTTACAAGAGAGAACAATCATAGTATTATTTGTATTTGAATAGATGTATGAAATTGATTGGTTTCTGAAAGTCTTGTCTTGTGCCTGTCTGTTTAGATGTAAACAATATCATTTAGATATATAAATGGATGCTACGACACAAGACCTATGACCTGATTTTGCAAACAGTAGTCCATTATGACATTATTTTAAGCAAGTTTTGATCTCATTTCTTATTGGAGATGTAAGCATTAACAGCTGTCAACAGGGTATTTTGATAGTGTAATAACATAAAAACCGATTTAATAATAATATTATAAGGGAATGGAGAATATAGTCAATATGTGTTCTATTTAAGGGATTATGACCCTTTAAAATATATAAGGTCATTATTGCAAGGTCAAGCAGAGAATATCTTTCAATCCAAAAGTCCTTAGCTTCTTTCACTAGTTACTATTAATTTATCATATTTATGTAAGTTTTAATGCATTTGTGTTTTTAATTATTTAGTTGTTTAAAAACATTAAAGATATGTATACTATTATTGTAGGTAAGCTATAACTAGCAGTTCCTACTTTTCAACAATAATGATTTACACAACATTCAACTATAATATCTGTTCTATATAGCTAACAAAGCGAACTCTACCATTTGTTATGTGTCTAAACATTGCAATGTATGTTAAAAAATCTGAATAATTCTGTCAAAAATGCATGTCATTTTGTGATATTTGTTAGTGTATAGCTTTATCCATGAACAAGTTACACTTTTATACTTTTGAAAGAAAATATTATATATTAACTAGAGAAGAGTTATTATAGTGAAAACATATGTATACAAACATCCTGTAACTAACACTTCATTATGTGATGGACAACAATTTTGAGGATTAGAAAAACAATTTTGTAATAGCACTAAGATGCTATGGTTTATGAAGACTCTTAATGTCACTACCACTAAAGATATGCTAATATACAATACTACACAGTTGTCATGCATTATTTCTTATAATAATTATTAATCATGTAAATTGTAGGAAATTGTGCAATTATTGTGACAAGTTTGTAACCTTATATATCTTTTAATTACTGTAATATGAAAGCAATAACTGTATTTGCAGAGAATGGACAAAAGCTGGTGAAAGATTCTGCTCAAATAAATTTTCAAGAGGACTATGATAAAATCTAATATATGATTGTACTTACTAATTCAGCCTATGGCTGAGTGTTTACAGTAGTTTTCAATATAACCACGATCACATTCTTAAAATATTTACCCTTTAAAACATTTATGTATTACAAAAGTAAATTGATTTTACCTTCATTTTTTCCTTCTAATTATTGCAAGTATACAAATTGTCATGTGACTAGTTAATAAAATAATATAATATTAATGATGTAATATACAGAAACACTTAGAGTAATATTTTTGTTTACTTTTACTGCAATGCCATGCACACAATTGGAACTAAGTTTAGATTTGTCAACAAATTGTGATAGATATAAATGGAAATTGTGTCACATAAATAAACAGAATTGTTTGTATTTAGATATACAAGTATAATATATATAATATATCTATCTTTAATTGATATAGCACTTTAAGACTGTAGGGTCTAACACATCGGGGGGCGTCGGATCAAACAAAGTTAAGTTGTTGAGTTGTATGCTTATGACCCTAAAAATGGAGACTTTCCTTCAATTAGGGACTGTTTATAAGTATAGGTTTTATCTGACATCCAGTCGAGGGTTCCTCTGATTCATATGGCTAACTGTGCTGATCTTTCACATTCTCCTTCAGTCTATTGAACAATACTGTGCGTGTGTTCCGAGTAACAGTGGCAAGAAGTTTAAAGTGACAAATCTAAAATACCAGTACATTTATACTTTGTCTACATTTTCATCTCACAGGTGTTCAAAAATTTTTGCAATAGTTTGGCAAACATTTCCCACTTCAGGGTACTACAATATTACGCTCTCATAATGGCAGTAGTGAAACAGTCTACTGTAATATGAAACGATAATGATTGTGATGGTAAAGGAGGCTGGACAAGAGTAGTTTACATGAACATGAGTGATTCTGGTTCAAATAACTGCCCAAGAGGACTGAATTCTTACTACTTTCGGGCGAACAATTAACTATCCACTTTGTGATAGACCTCATCCATCAGTTTTGGTTGTAGTTCAACCTATTTCTCTACTTTTGACCTCAAATATTCTCAAGTATGTGGGCGAGTAAGAGGATATCAATATAATGGTGTAGATGGAATCTATCAAAATAATGTGGAACTCTTTCACTTGAAGGACCCTATGTTGATGGGATATCTATTACTCATGGTAGTAACACCATCACATTTGGGACATTGTTGTAGGTCAAGATGAAAATGACAATGTTTGGGAAGATTGTCATGTAATAGTGGCAGCTCTGAGCGTACACCACAATATTTGGTAATGACTATTATGTGGAGTCTGGTGTTCGTGAAATGGATTGGGAATAGGACGTTTTATTCCATTATGATGATCCACTATGAGATGGTGAACAAATGTGAGTATTTAGAGTCTAATGTTTGACACCTCAAAACATGCCATGGTTCATAAAGTCCCTCAATTACTGTGACCCCTGATGATATTGAACTAAGAAGTGTGTAGCAGTGAAGGATATCCTAATGAAGCTACCACAATGATATCATTGAATTATACATTCGTAAGTGTCTGTGTAGTAAAACTTTGGCTTGATGTTTTTTTGTGTGTTTTTGTAGTTATTACTTTTGCTTTCCAAGATAGTATGTAATTTTTACTATTATGTTATTGTAAAATAGATTGGCTGATTTAATAAATGTTTTCATTGTATATCAAACACCATGAAGTAAGGGGATATTTCACTATCCATCTTTGGCCCTATATTTATGATTGAGCTAATGCTTTCATTTATTTGAGCCTGGATGAGCTTTGTGTAGTTCTTACAAACACTTCCTTTTGACATGGTTTAGGTACGAGTATGCATTACCCGCAATAGCACACAACTATGATGAATACTTTATTCGTTTCAATGCTAGAGATAAATAGTGTCACATTCTTACTTGCAATGCTAGCTAGGCCAATCAGACTGGACATATTAGCAGACTTTGACAGAACGCATCCTTATCTGTTAGTTCCTTGATATTTACAGCACTAAAGATTTGTGTTGATAAATGTGGCTAACAATTAATAACATGATCTTGTACACAATCAGAAGGTGAGTAACTGGGTCTAGTAATCAACTAAGCATTGGCAATCTTTTCCAGATTTTTAGGGAATAGAGTAGTGGTAGGGCACTTAGGGTTGTAATAAACTTTCTACCTTTGTATATGCTTCTGAATGTTCAGTATACCAATTCCAACGACTATCTTACGTAGCAATGAATGTAATGGGGTCAGTGATGTATACAGGTTAGGGAGAAATTGTAGTAATAACTTCACTGAAACCAAGAAAGATTTTAATTCAGTAACATTAGTAGCTTGCTTTATTGCTTGTACTTTTGAAGGAGATGGGTGTAACCCTTTTTGTCAATTACATGTCCTAGATATTCACTGACATTGCTGTTGTTAAAATAATTTTGACTTCTTTAGTGTCAATCCAGCTGACTTCTAATCATTGTAAAACGAGTTCGAGGTTTTTTAGGTGATTTTGTTCATCTGTGCCATGACAAGAATATCATCAATGTAAACACAAACGTATGGAAAGTCTCTAGAAGAGTTTCCATGGTTCTTTGAAATAATGCAGGTGCTGTTTTAATTCAAAAAGTCAATCTTTTGTACTGAAACAATCCTTGTTGGAGGAAGTTTAATGTTTCATAATTTCTTGGAGTTTCATGTAACCGAATTTGTTGATATTTATGACTAAGGTCTAGCTTTGAGAAAACAGTACCTCCTGTGAGAGCTGGATAAAGGGCTTCCACCCTAGGTAGTGGATATGAATCTGGGTGTAGGGGTTTGTTCACTGTTACTTTGAAAGTCACTTATCAATAACCTGACACTAAGTGTATTCATTGGCTTTAATTAATGAAAATCGATTGTTCATATCAAAGATGGCGACTTTTGCACTGTTAGATACTGTTGTGTGATTTTTGATTCTATGGATAATGTAACAACCTGCTGACAAGTTCAAGAACGAAAATGATCAATATTTAGTACTTTTATGGATGCATTTCTTTGTACGATTTGCACAACATGTAATAATAATAGTGATAAAAGTACGCAAGGTTTATAGCTTTGTAAAAATGTCAAATATTATTGTAGAAATAATCCATCCGTATAATTGTAGTAATTGACTTCATCTTTAATTTTCAAAAGTTTCAGCTCTCTAGGTTCTTTAATATTATTATTTGACGTCTCCAAAGCATTGCAGATATTAAGGAATCAAAACTACATTTCTACAAAGTACTAGGGTTTTAAAAAATTTTTAAAAGCATGATCAATTATTAAACAAGTCTCTTTACATGATTCCATCAAAAAAAAGCTTGAAAAAAAATTCAGATATTTTTACCTTAAGTCGGGGAGGGGCTCAATGTTTTGAAAAAGTGCTTCACATTTGTAGTGGATCTGGAGTTATGGTTTTCTTTAGTAATTTATAAAATAGAAGTATTAGAAGCACATGTGCTTGTAAACAAGACAATTATAGAGCATAATTACAAACGTTGTACCACATAACATTAACAATGCAGCTCAAGTGATTGGCGAAGAGCCAAAAATTTAGCGGGCATTTCTAGATGGTATAATAGTTATCTTCAGCCTAGAAAATGATAGTACTAATGTACTATTGTTATATTGTTATTGGAATGAAGATAAAGGTGGTGTCTTGATGGTCTAGGAAGTATATATTCAGTGATGCACCACTTAGAGATACTTTCTGTTACAGTAACTAGCTCTTACTTTATCTACACTATACTTTCAGGAAAAGTTGTCACTATTAGAATAGATTATTTAGTCACTATAAACCTTAATGATAAAAAGTACTTATTGTGCACCATGGAATATATTAAACCATTACAAATAGTATCATTAATAATTATTATGATACCACCTATATTGTCACTTCAATCAATATAATCGCAGCTCAATTATTCATATTATTATCTCAACCTATTCCGTCAGTTAAACTCAAAATTCCTTAAATCACTTGGAATATAGGCAAGGTTATATTGGATTTTGGAATCTATGTATTCTCTCAGAATCAACAAACAGGCACAAAAATTTACAAATTATTTTAAATCTATTCTCTTATATCATTTCATCAGAATAATACAATAAAGACAGCTCTTAATTCTGGCAAAATGGTTAATTAATCTAATTATGTTTAATGAGAGAAAATATCAATTTCATCCGATATTAGGCTCAATAATAGAAAATATGAAACAGCAATATTATGAGTGGTACTATAAATTTTGTAGCAATAAAGCTAGTAATGAAGCTGCTATTCAAACTCAATTTATTATCTGATCAACAAATACGTGTTTCATTAACACTTTGTTTTTGGGGTGCAATATATATTATATACTTACATATTATATATATATAATATAATAATAATATATATAATGTAACAATATAATATATATATATATAATATATGAGTATATAAATAATATATATACTCAATATGTATTGATATCTCCAACACCAATCCAATCTGTGCTATTTGAATAAATTGTCAGAACATCTCTTAATTAATGCTAATATAAATTTCAGTTATATATGTCAAGCACTTACACAAATGTTTACCAAATTTACTAAATTTGAAAAACATTGGTATTGTAAATATCATCACACTCATACCAACTCAGTAGACTCATATATCTGCTACCTGTTACACCAACAGACTGAAACTGTCTACTTGCAATGGTTGTACATCTTTAAATCTTACAATACTTTCAGAAAGTATTAGTGGTATTATGTATTTACACTCTAAAGCCTTGAGATATATCCCTACAAAAAAAAAAAGTTGAACTATTCAACATAACTGTCCATTAGGATTTATATACAGTAGTGAGACTAAAGCTTATGTAAGCGGTTCATTTCTAAAATGGCTTAGGATTACACAATGTAATGTACATCAGCAATTAATGTTCCATCTCATTCCTAACTCGGTGTTGCAGATAGCAGAACTATCATTGATTTTACTGAACACGTGTCCTCCTCGTTACTGTCTGTGAAATACAACCATTAATATAATATAACCTGACAGTATGTGTAGAAGGAATCATATGGGAAGGATATGTGGTCAGTGTATAGAAGGAAATGTATTTGTCTTAGGAAGCACTGATTGTTACCAGTGTTCTAATACACTACATACAGCACTAGCTATATCATTTGGTATACTAGGTGGTATAGTGTATGTATTAGTGTTGTTTATTTTGAGATTTGACAATTGACTTTGGTGTATCTGGAGGATATATTTTTTGGCTAAATAACATGCTATATACTGCACCACCTTCTGAAGTGGGCAAACCTTTGGCATATATGGTACATTTGTTTTACATTCATAAAATATCAATGGAATATACCTGTGGTGTATAACAATAATCTAATGATCTTAAGATAATTACATTATTGTACTTTTCCACACTTACTTCTGACTCCACTTTCCTTTTAAGTCAATGCTCCACCAGAATTCCTAACCTTATTGTTGGATCCTCTGTACAAGTACTTTTAACATTAATGTACATCTCTTATCTCATCTTTTTATTCCATCATCTCATTATAGGTGGTTCTTACAAATTTGTTATAATAGCACTGACAATTCTGGCAAATTACTGGCTTGGTTTAGTGATGACAGTGTACTTTGTGGTTAATATATGTGAAAGTAAAACAATAATTGTTGAAATGGTCTTAGATCATATATAATGTATTAGCTATTACTTTAGAAATGCCAATGATTTGGATGCCAAAATTGACTTACTTCATCTAAATATATGATGATTACCATCCACCTGTGGCAAATCCTGTATAGCAAAAAACACTTTAACTTAGTTTTTTCCTTTTTATTTTAGCAGTACAAACAGGTACATGAACACGAGACATAGTTATCTCACTGAACATGATGTTTCAGGTTACAGAGAACACCAGGATTGCACTTCAGAGAGCAGGCAAATGATATTTACGCAATAGTGCTACAATACTTTCTATCCACAGCATAAACAGGAATTATATACTTTTACTTAATTTGGACTTTCCAATTAAATAAAAAAAACATATCCTACAGAATTGTAAATATATTAAAAGTCAAAGCCAACATCTCATTTATTATCAAAGTTTTAAATATTTTAAATAATAAAGAAAGGAAGTAGGTCCATCTGTATCTACAAAAAAGAAAAAGAAACAAAAATGTTTTTATAATTCATTGTCTAAATGGTGTTTGGTGTCAAAAAACATTCTGTGACTTGACTAAATCATATCATACTAAAAAATATTTTAATTACTCAGTTTCATAAAAGACGATACACAATGCACTGTATTGATATTTAGATTATAATTGTTTTAAATGAAACTTCTGTGATCTATTATATTTTTTAATATATTTATTTTGTTTACTTACTAAAGTTTCTAATCATACTTTTTCATATATAGTTGTAGTAGCTATGAGGATTATCTATAATATTAATATATTTGGCAATTATAACTTACTAAGTAAAGTGCAATGATCCTACTACAAAACTGATAGTGTTTTATAAAAAAACACATGTACATGTACTAGCACGCATAATTATTATTGTAGTAATGTTTTAATAACTTACCTGATCCCTTGACAAGGAATTGGCAGATTTCAATGGCAAGTGATTTTCTTCTGAAGAGGACCATCCAGATACTGATGATGTTACCCCATGTCACTGGAGTAGGCCTCATTGTCAAGCCAGCTCTGAAACATTTTTTAGACATCTTCACTTGATCAGAGTAATTAGAATGACAGTACAACCCCTCAATAGTATCGAGTCCACTCCAACTAGATCTCCTATCTCATGCCATTTTGCACTCACAGAAGAAAGAAACCTAAGTAGAATATGTTTCTCTGGTTTTTTGTCTGTGGAGTAACAATGACATGAAGTGAATGTACTCCAACTTAGAACATACAAGAAAGAAAAAGATAAGTAATATAACTAATAAAAGCGATGATATCATGTAAAGCTACCAACTTCTTGTTATATTAAATGCAAATTTATGGAGGAAATGCTTTAAAACTGAGATATCATAATAATTATGTCTAATGTTTAGGTTCCATACATGATAAACACATAGTGACAGATAGATACTATATAGAAATACAGAGCTTTCAGTCATTCAGTTCCTATCATGCTAGTGTCTAGACACAATTGACAGAAAATGATAATGTTTTAGTGATAGTTGATAAGGAACAGCATAGTAATCAGATTAACGTTTGTCACACATTTTAAAAATATTAATACTATTAATTTCATTTAGACAAACTAGGGTATGAACCAACCCTTGATTCTTTTTACTAGTATACAGTTTGTATAGTTTATACATAAACATGTCATGTACAATGTATAGTATGCTATATGACTAAACAGCAGTGTTAACTAAAGGTAACTGACATCATTACTACATCAAGCTCTCTTCAATCACATTTATATAGTAAAATAATTATGAAAAATTACTTTATTATACCTTTAATTTCGGAAGGTAAAGGTGGCAGTACTATGGAAAACATTTTTTTCCATCCCATCAGTATCTTTCATTGTCTAGAGGAATATGAAGAGTTAATTAATGGCATTATATTACACTAAAAATATTTCTTGCTAAATTGAGTGGTTATTAACTAAACCCTGACTTAGGTTGATTTTTTTTTTTGCAAAACAGTAGTATTTTTGTTGCCTTTGTTTAAAATTTTCTTTCTCTGATTAGATAAAACATCAAATTAAACTAATTATTAAAAAAAATACAAATACTAACCAAATCCTTCCATCCAAGGCTGAACTTTTTATTCAATTCACTGGCTGCAAGTCTGTATATAGTACAAGACATTTTATAACTTCCCTTTCTTTTGTTAACAGGACAAGTGCTAGATGAACAGGAAGGTATTTTCTTGCTGAGTCATGTGGTTTTTCCTGTTTTACAGAGTGCACCAGGTGTTACACATTAAGAGCAGATGATGATCACCTAGTGGTTCAGCCACAATAGTTATGGCAATAGTGACTAGAGAACGTAGAGTAGGCATTCAGCTGGATCACCAGTCCAATAGATTTCCAATCCCAAGCATTGGTTCAACTAAAAGTAAGATCCATGAGGTTCAGATGACTGCAGTTTAACCAGCAAATCTGAGTTGACAAGGAAATTGTGGCAGTGGAACACTCTAGTGTGAAACATGGAAGGCTCCTTTAAAACGATTTTAACAATGCAACAACGTGGCTGGAAATAACCCTAAGAAAAAGAAAAATGACAATGATTTATGTTAAGATTCTTCTTTACCCTTAGGCACCACTCCTTGTTCAAAAGAAAAATCAATGGTTGGCCGCATTTCGGCCAACTTTTTCCTTTGTGGTTTAGTAATTAAGATGTTTCAGGAGAAAAGCAGTTTTGGAATTCAAATAATAATGTGGAACTTCCTCACATGTAGTCTTCAGCAACATATTAGAGCTCACATAATAGCTTAGTAAGGTCAGTTTTTTTTCGAAAAACCTGGAGCAAATTTGAACATAATTTTAGGACATCTTAGGGAGATCTATTTGAACAAGCCTTCTTCTTTAAGTCGGCGGTAACAGTTGGTGGCAAATGCTTTTCTTTCTGTAGTAAGTTTTTTTTTGAGGGAAGTCAACCAAATGAGAGGCGAAATTATAATTTAGACAGGGCATCCACAGAAAATATTTTGGATTTTGATTAAAAACAGGTGAGAGCAAGTATTGAAGTGCAAGAAAACTGAAAGAGAATTGAAATATGAGATGGCTTCTGTATTTTGTTACTTCAGTCATTTCCCTAGGGTCTGGGCCCAATATCCCTTGACCATTGAATTTGAGAATACGATTTCCATGGTCACTTTTTTCTCATCCTTCTTTCTTCTTATATTAACTCGCAAAAACATACATCGAATATGAACTCTCTTTTTAATTACTGCTTTCTTATGACTCAATAATGTAATGGTTTCTAACAATGATGCGAGATTTTTTTTTGAATGATTTTTTTAGCACATAATTATCAACAGGAAAGATAAGCTCTTGCTTTGATTATTTCTTATAAATATCAATTGATCTTTGTTATTGTTTTAAAGCTGCCTATAAGTTGTGTGCATTCCTTGGTTGGTTCCAATGACTCCTGGAACACCATCTCGCTCCTCCCATTTTTTGCCCCTTCATAGGTACCATGATGAGAATGTAGGTAATGACTCACCTGTCTCCACCATCAACAGCTGCTAGCTTAGAAGCTGAGGATATAAAGTAACATATGTTGTAATAAGCTGAAGATTAGCTCATTCTACAGCTCTTTAGGCTGAGTTAAATGGCTTACCATCAATAGAATATTGAAAGATTGGTTTACTTGATAGTGAATCTGTCAACTTGTTGTAGCAATTACGAACGACTGTATTGCCACGAACAAATGCTCTAGATAATCGACAAATTGTGGCTGACCACCACTATCAAGTACATATATCCATGTTGATTTTGAATATTTTCGTGTTGAAGTATGTGTGCATTTCTCACTTGCAATAAGAATAATCTTTATGAGAGCTGTTAATAATTTCTTTTTTACCTGCTTTAGTAGCCACAGCATCTTTTTGTAGCAGAATGAGGTTTCTTGGTACATGTCTCATGGACCCTAGGTGTTTTAACTTTGAGCATGCTTTCCTGTTTTTTTGTCGTTCTAACTAGTCTAATACCTTAGGCTGCTTGTCTTTACTGGATGGTTTTAATCTTTGGCCTTAGAACTTCGTTTTTTTGATTTTTTTTTCCAAAGGAATGAAACATCTGTCTGGTTTTATTATATTCACACTTGTATCTAGAGAGAGTAATGGCAAATCATGAGGCTCTATTGACGTTTGGGTTGATCTTCTGGCATTTCTTTTTGTTTTCTTTTATTCTTGATGTTTAAAGGTGATTTTTTGATATACTGTTACGACTGTGATGATTTCTAGAAAAGGCCTTGGTTCCTTTACTTGAGTGTGAATGTCTTACCGCTAGCATTTGTACAAGCTCTTCTGTTGTCAATGCAATTTCCCAACGGGGTGTTTTGTACCCTTAAGACTGGCATTCTTTCAAACAGCTCTAATAGTCGAATCAGCAATAGCTGTACTATGATATGACTGGTGGCTCCCAGTTAAATAGAAGGGGTGTTTAAAAGAGGTCTTGCCGACAGCTGGGAGGAGCCCAGCTATAAACATTTTATAAATTGATAAATAACATAACCTTCTTCCAAGAGCTTGCAATAAAATGCCTTGTCCCTAAAGAAAATAAAAAGCATAAGGTTAGTTTTCTATTGCTATCAAATTTGTTTCTTGGGGGGTACTTACTGTTTATCATCCATTAGAATTTCTAACCCTTTTTTGCATTTTTTTTAAGCTATTGTCAATGCTATTTCTCCATTCTAATAATGAATTAAAACATCAGTATTTTTAAAATTCTAATTTCATGTCTTTTTACTTTTTTTGTGTAACTTTTATGAATAGAACACTAATCTCAACTAATAGAAGTTCACACTGTTCACAAAATGATAAGATATAGTTTTGGTATATTTATATTCCCTTCACCTGTGCAAATTAACTAACACATGTATGCATTTTTCTATTCTTGACTTGCTTTTATTGTGATGCAAGTTGTTATGTTTTATTAACTAACATTATTAAGTAACTGCCTGTCATCTCATATTCTCTAATAAAACATTGCTACTGACTGGTGATCCCCCCCCATACATTGCTAACAATCAGTGGATATTTCCATCCTAAAAGGAAATTTTTAATTTATATAAAAGTTTTTTGATGATTCAATTTTTTGATTTGTAATGCACAATACAAACCGACAGTATCGTGTTTTTCTCAGCTTTGACTTAAACAAAAGCATATTATAATAACAAAATACAGAACTTAAATTGAGGCACAGAACCATTACCAAAGTAAGGCAATAAATTAACAACCAGTACAAACTAAGTATTGATAGAATCAATTAACACGTATACATTATTTGTACAGATCATTTCCTAGAACATAAACAAAGGTGAAGGTGTTGAGTGAACTGTGTGCACATAATTACTCAATTATAATTGCCCAATCAATTTAGTCATACTATGACATCATTATAATGTTATTACATTAATATTAATTTTATTATTTATAAAAATTTTGTCGTCTAAAGCATAAGAACAAGGAATCACAAGCAAAGTTATATGGCCTTACACAAACATCATTATGTAAGAAATGAAGAAGAAGATAATAATGAAGCGATATGGATCAATGACAAAAAATTTACATCATCTGTTAATAAAATTCTGTATCCTATTAGACCCACTTTTGGTGCCTATTGAATAATGATTTCCAGTAAAAAAAAAAACAAATGTTGCACAAAATATACATTATTGTTATACATTACATGTACCTAATGCATGGGAATATATATACATGTTTGCACATTTTTTGGCGGCATAATAAATCATGGTAGAAAGTGTTATTTACCATTTCATTTTTCTCTTAGTAATTTTTTGTAATCAAGTTCCCACTAAACACTGACTACAGCTACAATATCAATAATACCAGCATTATCAGGGAGAAATTAATTTTAAAATTTTGGATAATTGGCAATATTTTGCCTGAGGAAGCTAATACTACACAAGGGGTCAGAGTAAAGGCAGATAAGCAAAAGCACTAGTGAAGACACTTTAAAAATCATCAGTCCCCACAGATTGTTATAGTTCTCAAGATTGGTGTTTAATGTAAATTCATTGGTTTTGCTATAATGCATTATCAGCTATTAAAGGATGTGGTTTAATTTCAATTCTTACTACCTTTTAAATAATTAAATTGTTTGCACTAACTGAATAATAAATAAAACAATGTAAATAGGCATGCAAATATAGTTAACATGTGGTTCCAGAACCCATTTATTATTAAGTGTTGCCAGCAGAAAAGAATTTCACACATTTAAAAGAATGTAATGCAATGTAGTAATTGCAATGATCATCAAAATAGCAAAATAAATTTGTGACACATTTTCAGGCTTAAAAAAAACTCAAATTCCATTACGCACTTTTGTTTTTGCAAGAATATTTTTTGTAACTAAACTACCTATCTTCTTTTTTATAGTATGACACCTTGTAAATAGAACGTACTTGCCTTATGATTTTTATGTACCATGACATGACACACATTATAGTAATATATAAACGTAAATGTAATATGTACTACTTTCTCACAGCAGCTAGATTAGCTCCATTTTTAATCAAAAGTATAGCAACTTCAATATTTCATTACGTGCAGCATCATGGCAAAGGAGTTTCTCTTGTCCTAAAAAAAATAAAGATGATTGTCAATAATAATATATAAACCATATAACCTACATAACTCTAGTGATACCATGTTAGAAGAAAATGTCAGCAATTTCAGAGAAAATGTTAATTTACTGATTGTGTGGTGCAGTACAGTCAAATCTTGCATGCAAAACTAGTTTTGCTTGGTATCAAAACAATCTTTTAGACATGCACTATAACTATAAAATAAGGTTTGACTTCATATTGACATATATAGTCATGCAAAACCAGGAAAAGACCTTTATAATATCAGTATTAAAATGTTGATGGTTAACTTGTTGCTTTTTAATTATGAGTATAGATAAAAATCTTATATGAAGATACAATGGACAAAAACAATGACACTGATTGAGTTTAGTTCTAGTGTTGTGTTTTATAACATATTGGCGGTAGTACTATTAATTTCCATAGGCCCTAGGTAATGATGATCCAACCCATTAAAAAAAGATGAAACCTCTGGCACATGTGATGTAAGTCAACTTGCTTGACAAGAAGCTACTTTTTTTGACATAAAAATGCCCACAATTATCTGCCTGTAATATTGATTTTTGGTTGTTTCATTGGTATCCTCCTTATTTCTGATTTCAAATGTTCTGACTAACTGAGTAAAAGGCTGTATTATGTTTTTGAAAAGTAAGTGTCAAGCGGCCTTATAGATTTCCATGACAGTAGGGTCAGTTCACAATTTGTTTTTAACCACTAGGCTACTCTTCCTATCTCCTAGTTGTGACAGTGTCTTATAGGGGGGCTTGATTGATCCTTCTTACAGGAAAACCAATGCTTCAAAGAAGTTATAAACAGAGGCCTCTCATAAAAACTGACCCATGGCCCATTTAACAGAAGAAAATACCTATGTACTATGAAGTATATTGTGACCTCATGGTTTGCTATAAGATAAGTTAATTCCCGTCAAGAACAGTTGTGTGATGATATTTATGAAAAGGGAACACAGAGTTTTGTATACATACAGCTAGCTAACTATATACACACTATTCCATCATAGTAACTGCTATGTGTATGCAAAAGAAAAGGGCACTGCTTTTGGAGGTGTCTTAATATGATAAATTCTTTTCCATAAACATAAAGAGCACCACAAAACATTTTGATAGAAATTTGAGAGGATTCCAAAAAAATATTGGACGTAACGGGTCCCATTTTATAAAATTAAATGGACATATGTATTCAAAGATAAATTTTATGATAGCATAAAATTTTAAAAATTGGAGGAGAGGGACATGAATTCCTAACAAATAAATAAGATGTCTTCTTTACCCATAGATTTTACGCTGCATAACTATTGACAAATAGAGATTTGTTTTCACTTTTATATTAGAGAAATCTGTACTAAGATGTAATCATACATTCTCTTATCTCTGGCTGGTACATTTGAAATGTTTTTTATACCAAACACCATTGGCTAAAAAAAACATATTTTATGTATTGTACTTATACTCTTTAATCAATACCTGTTTGTCATGGTGAAGAAACCAACAATTATATTTTAAAATAATGTAGGTAGAAGTAGAGTCAACATGTACAATGAGCTATAAATCCAGCTAGATTTAATACACTGTATTTTTCTCTGTAGTCTCTTGGTCAAGTGGTGTTTTTCAAGTTAGCACTGTAGCTAGCATAGGAAAAAGTAGACATTTTTTATTTTGCTTGGGGCATTTTGTACTCCTCTCACTACCTTTTTTTTCTTTACCTATTGGTACTAGCAGACACACAATATTATAATAGCTATTTTCCTCACATAATTACATCAATAATGAGTAATAGGGAATATGAAAATGGAATATCTCTCACAAAGACATTTCATTCGAGCTCATAGGATGATATAGTGTCCACACCTATTCAATTAAGTCTATCCCTATATACAACCCATATTCAGGTACTTATGATTAGCGGAATAAAAGTAATGAAGACACTGACTATCTCCGTACTAGCGTTATATAAATGTTTTTTATATTGTACTGATATGCAGCTCTCCAAATTGGCTATAATTTCCCATTTCTAGCTAATTGTATCACTTACTTGGTTAGTCAATTCCACCCTCATATCCACATTTATATGTAATATTCACACTTTACTCACACTACACAAAGCTTTGTTTAGAAATCTTTGACATCACCCAATCATTTCTTAGCACTACCTATACGATACTATCTATTACTACTAGATGTTATCTTCCTTTTAATTTAAGCTAACCACATCATACTTTTTTGTCATTGCAATATATTTTAGCGAGTCCTTATATAAAGTTTTATGAAATAACTAAACCCACAATAACTAAATAATTCATATATTAATTTTACAAGATCATATACAAATACAACAATGTAGCAAAGCAATGTCAACATTGTTCAATATTGGGAGATACTTACTTGTCAATGGGCATCCAGTGGATAACAGATTTTATTAGTATATCCAAACATCTCTGTGAACCATTGTAAGCAGCATTATGAAGAAGTGGGAATTATTGCTCTATAAAGTGAGGATGTCATTATATCATACATTAAATCTGTTTATCACCATAACACATAATATCTACAATTATATCTATTAATCATACATTGTCCAAATAATTACTGGCTTTTGTTTTTGTTTTGTCTTTTTTCACTAATGAGGTTGATACTATATGGGGATGTCAGAAGTATATTCATGATGAACTAGCTATGATAATATTTTACTTTTAAATTTTGAGAAGCATTCAACACTTATCAAGGACAAAGCACATAATCTTATCCTCAGCTTGATACCATAAGTTGCTTTTTAAGTACTTTATAAGTTACTTTTTAAGCAACACAGTTGCAATTCTATTTTGGCCATTTCTTTTTGCACAATTCACACTTTTTTTTTTTTCCCAATTTTTTTTTAAAAACTTATCATTATGTATAAATTGCACTAAACACCATTCTTCTATATAAACCAGCTGCTCTGCATATGGTTTTTAAAGCTGAGTAAGAGTAAGATCAGTTGGTTGAAGATCTATTAAAGATAGCAATAAAAAATGACTTTCTGTGTGTGCAAATGGCTGAAAGTGACACAACCGAGCAAGAAAAAGAACTGCAAAAGTACCTACAGTAACCGTATCAAGATGAAAACCCCTGACCGCTTTTAATACTGGGAAAAGCACATCCCAACTATCCATAATTGGCAAAATATTTTGAATTCTTGCATTTTTGCATTTTTGTATATTTGAATTCCTGCAAATTTTTTTTTTGAGAGGCTCTTTAGCAGATCAAAAGTGTTTAGGGCCCTAAAATGCCACATTTTTTAAAAAGTAATGTGTGTATGGTGTAATATAATTATTTTAATATATTTGATCAGATTAACAGTTTTTTTGTCCTGAAAGCTGCTAAAAGATGTTTAGCAATTAAACCCCGTTTTTTTTTTTTTTAAGTGCTTGAAGTAATGTTAAACATTTTTTTTTAATAGAAACAAATGACACTTTGCACTTATTTAACAAATCATTTTACTAGTGCTGCAAGTTAGTTGCTTGATGCACTTTATTTAAACACTGCCCCCATGTCCTGCTCATGAATGCAATACATGACAATAAGTATTTGTTTGACTACATGTTTCATATCCTTTTACAAATATTGACTAGCCTGCAAAACATGTCATCAGTATTATACAACAGGTGTAGTTTTTCATATGTGAAAAGTGTTATGTAACAGCTCGCATTTACATTACTTAATAATATATATGTTTGGGTATTATTTAAACATTTTATTATATTAACTGGCTCCATCCATCAATGTTCAAACTCCATACTATCCATTACGGTAATCAAAACTGTCAGTCACTCTAGTGGACCAGTATTATATCCGTTCAAGATATTAAGGTTGTAGTCCCAATAATGCCCGAGGAATTAGAATATACCTCAGACTAATGCGATATCAAAGGAACACATGATTGGTAATAGATACCTCTCAGGTATAATTATCATAAATACAAACATTCCAAATAAGCTCTACTTTATTAATTCTTGTTAATGACAAGAAAATCCTGTTCTAAGAAAACCAAATATGTTTGTCTACTACTCAGAAGTTGATATAACATAGTTATTAATTGTTATGATATTAACAGTTTTTTGCATATAAAAATCTCAAATTAGTGATTAAGAAATTTAATTACAACAATGAATCTGCTCTCAGACAATGACACTGGCTAGACTTATAATGTCTTTTGACACATTTGTCCCTAAAATCAGCTTTACCTTGATGACAATGACTAAAGTAGTAAATCATATACATTGGGAACCACCTGTGAGGGATATTAAACTGAGTGACAAAATAGTAACACCATGTAAATTGGAAAATATAACTAACATCCACAAGCTTATATATACTTGTACAGATGAATTGTGTTACTAGAGTAACTGCTATCTAAAATTCGAAGATTATTTTTGGATTTATACAACATTGGAAATTCATCTTTCATTATGAATATAGCTTAATAGAGTGGGCACTTAGTCAAGCTGCTAAAAAATCTTAAAGTTGTCATTAAGTTCAAAGAACATTAAAAACTGATGATTTTAAAAAAACTAATTGTAAATATATGGTAAATTTGTATATGCATTTCTACAAGTAGTAATGATAATTGTAACTGTAGAAAAGTAGCTGTAATTGTAATTTATTGTGTGAGTTAGTAATTTAATTGAATAAATAATTTGAAATAAAATAAAATTGTAATAGAAACTGATTACATTGAGACTGTAATGGACACATCACTAGTATGTATATAGCCAAATATTCATACTAACCTCATCCATCAACGCATCTAGATTAGCTTCCATTATTAATCAAAAATGTAAAGCACCCTTCAGTCTTTTCCATCATGTGCACATAATGCAAGGAGTCTTCTTCCACTAAAAGATATAGACAATGTTTTAGCACATAATATGAATGTATACATGTACATAGACTGTCAAACAGATATGCTATGTTCACTTTGTTTGACAACAACTTTAAATTGTAATCAAAGGTAACTAATTGTTTAACAATGTAGTGTAGTATGATGATATAACTTTGATCCTACTGATTTGATATGATAAGATATAGCATATGGTACAGTGACCAGTGACACTAATCATCCTATGAGCTCGAATGAAATTGTTTTGTGAGTACATATTCCATTTCATATTCCCTATTACTCATTATTGATGTAATTATGTGAGGAAATAGCGTATTATAATATTCTGTGTGCATGCTAATTATGTAGGATGTCCATTTTATTTAGTTCTATTAAATAAAGGAATTACAATTGTACTAAAATGATTTAATTATTCACAGTAACTAAGAACAATAATGATGATAAACATATTTCCTGTGATGACTACGCTTTGGCTGTACAGAATTATAGATAAAAACTATTGTGGGAGCTTACCCTCTTCACTATAATTATCTCCTCTATCTGAACAGTAGTGAATATAAGATCTCAGTATCTGTGTGTAATGTACTTTATATACATGTGCAAGTTAAAGTATGAACCATATATTAGGGGTGACATTACAGCATAAACTGGCTAGCCTCCAGACCATGTTCAGAGGTGGTACAATATTATATGTATCTTCAATAAATAATGTATGATAAATGATATACACATCGTATACCCAAAATATGTATAAATGACATTATATTTATTTGAGATTTGTATACTTGGTGTAATATTATTACAGTGGACATAGAAAATAACATTTTCCTTGTATATTATCAATAGTAAATATAAAGTGAACTATGCTTGATAAGATAGGTTACTATGTCTTTCATTATTTGCAATAGTAAAGGAAAAAAAAGGTAAGCAATTAAACAAGGACCTGGACTCATGACACATGACATCATGTGTTTTATACCAGTAGATAAAACAATATTTCACCACTCCTACAACTGTATTACTCTCATACAAAAAGTAGATAATGTAGTGTATATGCTATAATTTTAGTAAAGGTTAATAAATGCCTTTTTTCATAGTAGGATGTACTCTAAAGCCAAAAACACTATAAATTAGGTAAACGTTGTATTACTATAACTAATTGTAATGTTCAATACTTGCATAGAAAACCTCAATAAGTAACAGATATACTCTCAGATATTGATACAAAGTATCAAGTCTTATTACAAAAATTAAAACCTATATAAAGCCATTGTTGGCTGTTTTTGTTGTTATTCACAGAAAATAATCTTGCCTATAAATTTGTTTTAAAGTTGTTGTTTATTTATTATTCACAGTATTCACTTGTTTGATAAATCATCATATAAACAAAGCTCCATGATAAGGAAAGTAAGAAAAGTCCTTATAAACTCTAATATAACATGTACCAGCTATCATAACAATGACATTAGCTAGATCGTATAATGCATTTTAACGTATTTGACCCTCATAATCAGCTTTGGTAGTACAGCATATATAGGGAACCCTCTGGTCATACATATAAACTGAGTGACAAAACACTCTAATTATATTGGCTATAATGACTAAACATCTAGAAGCTTCGCTATAGTATATCCTTCACCACACTGAAATATAGAGTCCTTGAATAATACGCTTGTCACATGACATGTCAACACAACGCTTTATATTCTAAATGTATAATGTAATGTATATAGTACTTGTTGAATGTATATGTTGAATTATTTGAGGAGTCAAAATTCCACTGTACCGATACTTTATAGATTTAAATGTACTTTATATGACATACAACATATTCTCCATATTCCTATTGATTGTTTGTATAAATTATAATGCTTGCTATAGTTTATTAGATTATTTTTGTACTTAATTGTTGCAGTACAAAGTAAAGTAGACGTATTCTAATGTACACATGTACATTGGCATAAAGTTGTATTCTTCATGTAGATATTATATAACAGTCAAATAAAAACATAATAACATTGAATATAAAGACTTGAACTATTAAATATATAAACTAAAAGAAGTAAACTAGGTTTTTATAAGATCCTTATAGCTTAACTTTGTACTAACTTTAATATAACATTAGGTAATAATAATTTTGAATTACAATATTATACAAACCTGATTTTGTGCATGTACATTGGAGCCATTTTTTATTAATATTTCTGCTACTTCAGCATTGGCTACATAGTGGTAATGCTATTGACGCAAACTAAAAAGAAGAAATAAAAAGTTTAATGCATATATAAGTTAAACTAGAGTTTAGTACCCTATACATTGTACATAAACAAGGACTATCATAATATGTGGTCAAAACATCACTTATGCCTGTTATAACAGCAACAGTAACAGCTATTTTACTGGTTCATGCTGTTAATTCTTTCGTCCCATGACGATTATTAGTAACTCATTATATGTGAAGTCATGTATGATCATCCAATGATCCTATGATGTGGAGCAATGAAACTATTTATAAAATTGCTGGTAGAAAAGACTATTAATACATTTATTTGTAAACATAGTCTAAAATACATGGTCTGAATTGTTCTACATGTAGTTATATAAACAGTTATTGCCTGTTACTCTTTACTGTCATGTCAATGAGGGGTACTGTTTTTGGCTACATAGTTATAAATGTACTCCACTAGAGATCTAGGAAGTAATCAACAGCCCTCCTTAGTTTTAGGTCATTGGGCATCTTTGATTTTGGGGGGGGGGGGGGGGGGGTGATATTCTAAAAAAGGCTACAGTCCCTTTAATTCAGCTGATATCAATGCCAAGGTTTGATGTAATTATTGTTTACAATTATCCAGTTTGATGGTCTAACAGTGAGACTGATTTTGAGATAGATTCATTATCAAAGTTCTCTTAACTGATGAACAAATGTTCACTCCATGTAGCGGTTGTATGCCATCAATGACACTATCGACATTGGCTAATAGCATTCTTCTTCTCATGTCTTGATTTAGGCTGCATCATCTCATAAGGACTCTTTAACATGAAGAAGATGTCCTGCTCTCATAACAAATGTTTTCTCGTTATTACACTTCCCAGTATCATTAATCAAATTAAACTTGGAAAATAGTTATCTTTTATAGAGCTAGTGTAATAATTTTTCAACACACCCAAGGTTTCTGGATTGAATACGGTCACATCTTATTTAACTCCAATCACAAGGTTTGAGCATTTTTTAGACTGACAATATGGGTAATGAGTTTGGTAACACTCACACTACTATCTGACAAATATATCATGATTAGCAGGTTCTATAAGTAATTAATAATTCATTAGAAAAAATCTATGATGAGGTGAAATATCAGATATTGTTGTAGCAGGTAACTACATTGTAGCTTAAGTATTTATAATCTAACCTTTAAAGGTCTTTCCTGGCTTGTGATTATGTAATGAATCTCAGCTTCTCTTGTGATATTTAATACCTATATAGCAGCTTCACACTCAAAGTGTAGCTATCATTGATAATATTCACTTGTAATACAAAAGTCTCTTAATGCCCCAATGTTCACTGAAATCATTACGACAATGTCTACTATAACAACTTGATATGCAACTGAACTACATTGATTACAGGATAGTGAGTATATCAACACAAGTATTTCCAGTGGACATTAAATCAACAAGTACCATCAATATCTGTACCAAAGATTAGTACATGTATAAGGACATCAGACTTACAGTTTACACTTCCTTTATAGTGAGCATAATGACATAATGAAGCATTTGTTTATTATGACAGTAACTTTAAAAAAACGTTTTGAGGATCCATATATAAGGGTGTTAAACAACAGAATCATTTCATACACTGAAACAAATTAATTTTAAACATTTCCTGTTTAAAGTTGTTAATAAAAACATATTAAATTTGACTATGTAGGTCAAGAGATTGTACTAATAATTTTCTTGTTAATACAGATATAATAATGTCACTAAATTAAAGAACATTTGCTCTCAAAACATAAACAGTATAACATACAATTACTTTATGAACTCACATGTGCATACCTACATATATGCATACACATGTACCATAAATGCAAAAATGGCACCTGAACACTCAATAAATGTGTTCAAAATGGCTGAAGTATGGAAATTGAAATTTTAATATGGTCGAAGTCACAACAATCAGACGTAGTAAATTATATTGATGAACCTTTAAACTTAATGAATTCTATTTTGTTATGATGTTAGAGTGATTTTTCAAATAAAACTGTTATAGTATACAGTTTTAACGCGAATGGAGCATGCATTGCCACAAATACATTAACCTCGTAACACATATCGCTTTCGAGATAGAGTCCCTAATATGGTAGAAGATCATGAAGTTTTGAATGATTTCTCACGACTATATCGTTTTGTTTAGTGACCAATCAAGTTAAATTCTTTGTAGAGGAATACCTCTTTAATGAAGACAGCTCCTTTGCGATTTATTTTTGTATGTTTATAAAATTCATACTATTTCAGATTATTCTTACACCTTACTAAAAACTTAATGAAACATAATATTTTTAAAGTGATAAGAGTAGATCTCTCTGAATGTCCCATCACATGTAAGGTTACAATACAGGGTAGTATGGTTTGTTGAGGCTACTGAAGAGACATAACAGAAGGTGGACCACATTAATAAAACGCTCTTTGTAGGATAAACTGGGCAGTATTCCCTGATTTTTATAATGAAGCAGCACCTAATGATATACAAGGTAAAACAGGGACACATATTGTACAATTCCTACACTTTGTTTAGTTATAGAAATGATAGCACTCTTTCAGAGAGAGAAATACAGTTAGTGTTATTTAGTCCACCACAAAAAGAGAATGTTGACGAAGAGAAAATTGCTCGCTTCTTGAGACTAGATGGTGGGCTTGGGTTCTATAAGAATGGTCCTTGTAGGAGTGCATTTTCTACAGAGTTAATACCGACAGAACTGGATCAATGTACACTTGATTTTGTTCAAATAATTGCCAGGGCATCTATGTCTGCAACAATTCAAACAGAGGGGCATCTGGAAAAAACAGAAAAAACAAAGAACATACTTCATTGCATCAAAGTATTAAGGTACTTATATATGATATTTTTATAGTTGACTAACCAAAATATATATCTTACAGATTTGTAGGACACTTTTCTCTACTTGCACAGTATAGTAGAAAGAGGTTGGAATGCTATTACATCAGCTACTCTTCAATATGGATTAAATATAAGAATTCATGATAGTGCCTAAATGAACTTCCACACAATGCATATATGATAGAGAAGTTAGTTATACTGTCCATCTTTATAAGAGACCCCTAAATTGATAGTCCATAATACCTATTACTACCAGGGAGAATTCCAGGTTATAATAAAAGGATGGTACAACTACTCCCTACTTCACATGACAAATAAGAGGAGTATGGAATGATTACATTTGTGCAAACTGGACTGTCATCAAGACGTATAGCTGGGTATATGAGTTTCAATCAACATATGGAAAAAGTTTGCTCGACATTATCACAAAACCACGATGAGATCTATCCTGGGTATGCCAGAGAAATTCTGTTGCTGTGGAATCAGGGTGCCACTTCATCTGGATCTCACAAACTACAGGTAAAAAACGAATGTAATAATAGAATAAAGTAACACGTGAATAACTTATCATAGATCATTAATTTTGCAAAGGTTCACATTGAGCAAAGCAACGACTAAACGAAGCTTCTACAAAGTTGAATGTGCTAAAAGAAGAGACTAACATTGAAAACAGGGTTCAGATTCTCAGACGTTAAATTTCTGTCTGCCTTCTTTTAGAACCTCCTTTACTAACTGCATAAGAGCATAATTCTTAATTTAATTTCGATTTCACACAGCAAATGCATTATACAAGCAACCTTTTAAACCTGGACAAATTTATATTTCCTTACACAAAGAAGCTAGTATTAGGGTATACCAGACTTAATATTAAATATATAATATTTCATATCATGGAAAATCTTTCTAGATAACTCCTATCGTATGAGTCTTGGTGACATTGGTTGGCAATAATTTACAAAACACATGCTAGCTTATTGCTAATTAAATCCTTACTACTTTGGGCTAGAAGGAGATGCCTCAGTCCTGCAAGTGAAAACTGTATGAACAAAAAAAAAAACATAGTTATTTAGGGAATAATAATAACAATGTCAAATATTAAAT
>NW_024535076.1:0-15731 GCF_016097555.1 Gigantopelta aegis
AGGGGTATACAGTAAAGCTATTTCAATGTGACTGGTGTATAGGACCCATATTCAGCAAACCTACTTACGTTATATCTGGGGGGGTCGTGGTGTTGGGCGACGAGAAATATAAACTATTGTAACTGTAAGTACGTTTTTAATATTATTTCATTTCTTATTGGGGGGTGGGTAGCTGGCTGAGCCCCGTTTTAACAAGCATTTCGTATGTCATGGTGTATTTCTCTATGCTGGCACATCTTTTCTTTCTAAGATGTGTGATTACATTAAATGAATCTTGTGACAGTACCTGTTATTGTGAAAATCATGGGTGGACAAGGAATGGAGTGTATCTGTTTGCCTCATGGTTTTTCAAATGATTCTACTATCACCAGACAGCTCTATTAAACGGTTTTGTCCTCTAAAATATGAAGCTACTCTTCAGTTTTAATGTTACACCACTGAATACTGATAATAATGGGGAATCTACCTGTCATTTTGATGTACTGTCCTAACATTAGGGACTATAATATGTAAGGAACATATCAAGTAGTGTTGTGAGGGACTACAATAGCTTGAAGGTATGTTATAGCATGTACCCTTCCTATTTAGTTCCATATTTATAAAAGTCTGCCATCTCCTGTTGTTAAAACATAATGACATCTGGTAAAGCAGTACCCTGGCGAAGAGTTACATTTGAATTGTACTGTTGAAGTCATTGACAGACTTATAGTGACACAAACTATTGTATGGATCCAAGATAGTGTTAGTACATCAATTAGTATCTAATGACCCTAAACCGTAATCAGTGTACCATCAGTACTTAGCCAATATCTCAAATACAATGTACTCTTTGTCACTGTTCTTTCTTCACTCAATACCCTCTGATGCTGGACAATATACATGTCAAGCTACCATCACAGTGAATGAGATTACTGTCACATTATCTAACACCAGTGTGCAAATGTTGCACTACAAAGTGAGGATAGTACAAATATACATTAATGCTTAGCTCACCAGTATTTTTTTTTTTTTTTCTCTTTATATAGTTTTCCAACTCCTGATTTATCTATCAGGTTATCTACAGATAACTTCATAGCTGGTAGTGAAACTGACGATTACATGTGAGAGAACATATATCTTCATGTTAATACTCCCTTTATTGTTAATACTACATGGACAAAACAAGTGAGGTCAACAGAACTAAAAAACATGACACCTGAGTTCTTTCTCAAAGATAGGTCCAGGAGTGACAATCAAGATTTTAAAAAAATCAAAATTTTGTGCAGGCTGGCTACAACAAGTATCACTTTAAAATTTATTTTAGTATTCCTCATAGCTCAATGGATTCGGGGACATATACTCTGTATAAGTTGAGGTAATACCTTTCGCGGGTATATCTACATTACTGCTCCTAATACTACTAGAACTATAGTTAATGTCAGCTATTAAGAGTAGTGGTTTTTTTACTGGTAACATCATATATAAAGGCTAATTGTCATAAAAATGCAATGGAATATGTTATTGGATACTTTTTATTGTAGATCCTACTATCAAAAACTTCACACATTTCACCAAGATTCCATTTCAGGTTCTGAACGCATCTTGTCCCAACTCTAACTTAATAATAACTTCACTCTAGTATGTACTGCTAGCAAACCATGCTATAGTGATACCAGCACTTGAACTAAACTGGCTACATAATAGTACTCTACAACAAGGTTTAGTTATTGAAAACAATGATATTTGATTAATACATTATGTATTTGATACAAGTACTTGATACTTCTGGTACTACACTTGTCAGGCAATGCTAATAATCCCTGACTCAAACACCATCACAAAGTCAAAAACAACTACTGTCATAATAAAATGTAAGAATGCAATTATACTTTATCACAATTTTTTGAACTTTTTTTATTTTTAGCTGCTCCAATTCCATATATGGACCAAAAATATCAGTGTAGTGTCTGTAATGACTACTACTGCTACCATCTCTTTCTCTATTCCAAGCATTGCCAATACACCCAGATCTACACTATTACAAATATATGGCTTAATCTTTCAAAAGGTCATGTCTACAGCATTGGATAAACAAGGCACTAACACAACAGCCACTAATGTAAGGTATCAGATCATGTTAACTGGTTTAGAAGAATCAAAACATTTATAACTCACTGTTGTATCAACTAACTGTATTGGTTTTCTGCTAGTAGTCTGAGAATGAACTTCACTACTCTTTCCAGGCCAGTAAGTTCACTAATTTTAATAACTATTTACTTCCCATTGTTTCTGCTGCTTTTTCAGTACCAGTTTCTACTCCAGAAATCTTATCAAACACAACCTACCTTCCAACATAATGTCACATTAGATTGGATCCACCAGTTGAAGTAGATCAAAATGAGAGAGATAATAGGATAAACTTGCAACATGTATGCAAACCAATGGACTCAAGTCTCTGGACTGACAGCTACTCAGAATTCTACAAAGACAAACATTTTACTATTCCAGAATTAGTACCATTTACTGAGTACACTTGTAGACTGTCATCTATTAATATTGTGGGTGAAGGACCAGCTACACAATATACATTTAAAACAGCTCAAGATAGTAAGTTAACTTTAATATTGTAATTTTAATTTATCAATTTAATAGGACCTGATAAATTCTCCTCGAGATTTTCATTTCTATGCCAGCCAGACTTGATGATATATTTTAGCTGGAGACATCCAATTACTCCTAATGGCATCATTACACAATATAAATTAGTTTGTGTGTAGTTCTTTTGAATAGGTGGGCAGTTCAATAGGCACTACTTATAGTTCAATGTTACTCCTAACCAACAAATAGTGTCTAAGAACAATCGATGGATTCTCACCCTATCAGAATTACACTGCTACTGTTTCAGCTGTTACCAGTAGTTGGGTATGGACCTAGTGCTACAACTAAAGGAAGAACTGATCCTGATAGTAAGTATGTACTATTTACTATCCACTTTACATACATTTCTCTAGTATCCTCTGAAACCAGTTCTTATTATTATACCAGTTATTATTATAATATCATTGTTAACCACTATACCAGTAGTTTATGACACTGCTGTTAACCTTACTTGGTCTCAACCAACCACACCTAATGGATATATTAATAGTTTATAATATTGATGTTACTGGTGGAGTTATCCTGTCATTAACAGTTACTGCTGATCCCTCACTTAAATGTTTTACCACACAGACGATAGGAGGACTACGTAAGCCCTAATGCATTACTAACTAGTAAATATATTGTCTCCACAGGTCCAGGTTGTCCCTTACTATATATCAATTGGAGCAGTCAATGAACTAGGAAAAGGTAACATTACATCAGTTTACTGTCTTCACCAAAATTGAAAGTAGGTACAATAAAACTATTAAATTATATTTATAATATTCATTAGCTCCCACAGTTTCACACCTCGAGATATTACAACACGAAGATCCTCTAATGGTACCTCTATTTCATGTGTATGGAGAAAAATGTCACTAAAGAAGCCGTGTTTTCTTTGAGTATATTATAGGTATTAGATGCTGTCAATAGTAGACGTAGACAATCAAGTGATATACTGTACAGTGTTCCATTTAATAAGACATCTATCAATGTAACTGGTCTAAATCCTCAATTTAACATACACACTTACTATAAGAATAGCAGTACAAAATGAAAGAGGAGAAGTTATTGAAGGACCTACAAGTATACCAATAAAGATTTTATCATATGGTAAGTGCTATTCTATAATTGCTATGTGTTATATCACAACTTTGTATAGTGATTATCACCATCTACAGGAGCTATCAATGTTAGTAAAGGTTCTAATACTGAAACTTGTATTTAGTCTAGCAGGGGACATCAGCTATTCTTTTCATTGTTAATGTTATAATTATAATAATTGTCTTAATTGTCACGTCTTTTTTGAAACGAAAGAAGAGGTCTCAATCATTTGAGGACAACGACCACAAGAAGAAGTAAGAATCTACGTTTTTATAATAACTTACTTCTCTTATGACTTAGACAAAGAAAATAGTTTGCTATGACTGTGGAAGTCCAACTTATTTCTTCTACTGCTAGTTTAGTTCTCTATTGATTGATATACATAATATAATAATAATATAATTTTGTCATGTAACCTGAAGAACCATTAATATGAGGATTACCTGAAAGTATTTATTATACACCAATAGTTACTGAAAGATCACTAGCTACTACAAACACCAACAATTGGTACTAGAGAGTTCACAGAGATGCAACAATTGAAATTAAATCAGGAGTAACGCCTCAACATTTTTGTAACAATGTAATTATTATAAATGTACTAGGTTTTTTATTATAAAATGTCTATAATTTTGAAGTCTTATAACATTCATATCTTCTCTATTACTCATTTGCCCCCTTCAATTAATGTTCATTTAGGTTACAGTATTTAAATTAATAAACATTATTTTATCCAACATGCTAATGATTATCTACAATACTATATAGGACTTCAGTTTTAATAACTCTGATTGGTATGTCAAATGTTCCTTTTGTTATAATGTTCCACTTCTACTTTTGGTATAAAATATTTTTATGTTACTTTTTTACAAAATTATTGATTAATAAAAAGATCCTATAGAATTGCATACAATGCAAGAGATACCAAATGCTAAATGTCTCCTTCAGATTTTTAATACACTAGGAAGTAAACTAATGATAAAACTGTCATCATTAATTCCAGCCTCTAAAGTTATTAACATTCTATCACTCAATTTACAACCCACCAGCATTTGTTATAATTTGCCACATTAAGAACAGATAGAGAATTGTTTTAAAATGTCCCTATATTTTTTGAATTTTTATAACATTCATAACTTCTCTATCTCTCTTCAAGCCCCTTCATATATGATCATTAAAGGAGAAGTCTTTTAAATATATAAACAATGATTGTTCAATATACTGTGGTATCTTTGTAACAGTGACCTTCAGGTTTCCTTTAGTGTTATCTATCAGGCAAATGTGGTAGGATTTGGCTACTGGAAGTGTCATATGGCTGTAAATAATTGGTGAAGCTAGTTTGATTCTAATTATGAAACTACATAATATAATCATGCCTTTTCAGTGAGACCGGTGTATGATCTCCTTGGGATGTCTCTATTATTATTATAACAACCACTGGTGTAGAATATTTGCTTAACTAATGTTTGTTCATGGTACACCTGCAGTGTATTGATACTTGTCAGGTAATAGTAAGGTGTGAATAGCTTTTGTTTGCAACATTGCAGGGTAACACTTCCTTAAGGTCTAATAGTGGATCTTGAGGGATGGAGCCCAGGAAGTTTGTGATTACAACTCTCTTATACAAATAGCACTATTTTCTCTTTTTAGCTCATGCATTTTTAGCCACTATCAATAATCTGATTATTTAAGGTTGATTTTAAAACTACTTTTAACTTTCTTCATATATATCGATATATATAATAGTAATTATTTAAAGTGAAGAGGAACAAAATTTTAAAAAGTGAGTGTGAAAGGCAACATAGGGATGACTGTGTTGTCGAAGCAAAGTAGGGATGAACAAAAAAAAAAATCCATCAAATGTCTCTAATAAGTAGTCATATACTTAGCTAGCAGACAAGCCAAAGTGTGTGATAACAATTATGATTGGCAATAATAGAAAAAGGGCCACTCTCCATCCATTAATGAAGTCTACTATTAGATCTACACATACAGAACTTCATCCATTTTATTTTAGCTCTGGTTATGTATTAAATGACTTGGATTTCATAAAATTCTAGCCAAATGTGTTTGCTTCTGTATATTAACGTATAATTTTACTAGTGATTGCTGTCTATGAATGGCCTGATGAACATAGGTATGTTAACATTCATGTGTACATGCACATGTAATGTATTAATTTTTTAATGAAATATACTACATTCTTTTTACTCACTAGAATTTGTTCCTTGTCACATAACCTACCACCATTACACAAATACATACATACATACATACATACATATATATATACATGCATACATACCTACATAAATACATATAAGAATACATAAATAAATAGATATATGCATATATGTTAATTTTTTTCCTTTCTTTCTTTATTTTGATTTGAACAGGAAAAGTACATCAACGCCATGAGTGTTTTTAAACGAGTAGGCAACAAACAGACAAAAATCTAATGGTATTGAGTTTATAGAGCTAAACCCATTAACCTCAAATGTACAGAAGCTAAAGACGGACATCTAGTTCTACTTTCCAAGGTACTATGTGTTTATACTACTTTTATACTCTTCTTAGACCCCACCCCCAACTCACAAAACATACTGTTATACTTTAGAGTGTGGGAAGGTTTGGGATGGTCTCAGCAACAGTTTTAAAATTGGTATAAGACATAGTGAATTGGAAAGTAGAAATGGATGACCATTCTTGCTTACAGAGGCAAAGGAGACATCTATTTCTATATTCCTATTTATGGCATGTTTAACATGCAGTTAATTGGAATACAGAATACTATTTTTATAAATCTCACCCCAAAACTTCAAATTCCTAAACCCTAAAGTATAGTATTAGTGTTACAAATTTGGGGTTAGTGTCTCAGTGGAGATAGTACAAAAGTAGTATAACACAAAGTATATTGAAAAGTAGAATTTGGCCAGATGTCAGTTCTTAAGAATAAGAAACAGAATTGGAAAATCTGTGTGTGCCTTCCGCAGATATCAGCTCTTGGTTTCCGTACTCTCCTTATTGTCCACAGGTTCGGTGGTCAGTAGTTACTGTATGTCTTTGAGCAATATAATGCAAAGAGTACTCTTTAAGGGTGTGGCTCACTAAGGGACTAGTTCTAGATCTTGTGCAGATTTAAAGCTTTCTTGTAAGTTATTTTCTTTTAGATAATTGTGTTGAACTAAATCATTGTATCAAGCTCATCAAAAGTTGGCATATGGAAGGAATGCAAACTACAAGAAAAATTGACTTCTCCTGGTGGCATCACAGTAATACACCACAACACATCTCCCACAAGACTTTGTAGTTTGAGCCTCCTTGTATTATTTTTGTAAGTCAATCAACAGGAAAAAGGTATAGTACCACAGAAAACTTCATGGATAATTAGATACAAAATCAAGACTGATAGCCTTTTCTACAAAATGAAATATGAGCACAGTACAACAACATGATGAGTCAAAAAATGTTTTTAAAAATGTAAAAAGTAATTGAGTCAATGTTTCAAAATAGAGATACAGTTTCACCATAGGTGAGGCCATCATAATCATTAGTATAAAAACTATGTCAGACTTCTTCCTGTCTTAGCTCTTTTTCCTTATAGTCATCAATTTCATCAAGATATTCTTTATTGAATGGTGTCTCAGTAAACCCCACACATTCTTCTTCCTCAAATTTGGTACCAGTCTCTAAAGATCTAAGACTTGGGTCATTGATCTCATGGAAATGCAATATCACTCTCTCCGGAAACAGATTGTCGCTTCATTTCTGCATATTCATTAACAAATACATTTGGGTTTTTAGCATCTGCTTACAAACTTAGTTCCACTGAACATTGACGCTCTTTTGATGTTTATGTAAAAATTGTTGAAGTTATTTCAACTGATCTCCTTCTTGTTACACCAAAAAACATATTTTCCCAACTATTTCCTCCATCATCTGAACGTAGACATTGCATTATAAAAAATAAACAGGACCATGGAAGGCAGTGAACGGACCACAAACAAATGCAGCAAGGATATCTCGTACTGTTTTTATTGGTATGAATATTTTTGAGTGGCAAACAGTCCAATACCCCCATCCTAAACCAACAATACAGCTAATGTTATGACTATTATGAGAGTTGTTTGATGAAGAAATGATTTTTTTTGTGTCCTTCTTTGATTTCTTATTGGACTGGTAGTTTTTTTTCGGAGCAGGACAAATAATGATAATGATAAACACAATCCAATTAAAGTTTTTAAAATAGATAATCAGAAATGGGACTACCATACCAATATAGTATGGTATATTGAATGCTCGACAGCTCCAAAAAAGTAAATAATATGTAGTCATTATATTATCAATCAATTTGCTTTACTTACAAATGATCACTCAAATAGTTTTGATAATTTTGAGCAAAACAGAACAACACAATAAAGAATGGAGTAACTAAATATAGTAATAAGAGATTGGATTACTATATAGATCATATGGTCACACTAACCCCATGATAAACAGTAGCTTTCAAAACAAAATGTTGTATTTTTCCCACCAGAACAATTACTAAATTCATATATAAATTGATAGCCTCGGAAGCCATCACCATAAATGTCACAAGAAAGAAATACTGCAAGAGAGCACCCACAACAGCACATAGTTCTGGAACACCTGTACTATGAAGAGCAATAATGAAGGTGATATACAGACCCATTTAAAGCCAAAACACAAATTAAGAAGTAGTTGACCATGATCAGAAGTACGTAGCTGTTCTGCAAGAAGTTAATAGCACTATCTTATTATAAATAAAGTTAATATTTACTTGTTGAAAATATAAGAGATGACAGTAACTATCAGACAACAGAGAGAGACAATGATACCAATGTAAGTCACAGAATCTAGAACAATGTTAGTCCTGTCTTTTCTGCTGTTTAACTGTAGGAGATACTCCTGAGATTATATACACAATAATTATATACACTATCTTTTGTTGCTTACTAATAATATAGCAAAACTAGTGAGATGATTACATTCACAAGTGACCACTGTACTATTAATAACTGTTTTTCATTACATCCTTGATTTGACCATCCCTCCATATCCATCTGCATGTGTTGAAAATAAAAAGCAACATTGTCCTAATAATGTTTCACTAAATATTTGTATATATTTGTGTTCACTACAAATTTATAATCAAAGTTCATATGTACATAGGAACTAAAATGCATAATTTCAACAATATCTTTGCCTGAATGATAATAAAAAGAATATTCATTTTACTTACAGTCTAAAGATTGATTCCAGAATGAGCAACGTGGAAATGACCCATTCACATTCTATAATAAAGAATGTTAACATAATACAATATCTTAACTATATACTTACTGAATTAATTAAAAACCTGAGATTCACAGGAGGTTTGAAGGTGCTCCAATGTACTTGTTCCTACAATAGCAGCAGATATAATAGGACCACCAACCGTTAGAATATCACTTTCTACTAAGAAATAAAAGTCAGTGATAAAAACAGCATTAGTTATTCTAGAGCTATTGGACAAATTGGAAATAGAGCTCAACAAATTATTTGGTAGAGTGATTGCTGCAGTTGATTGTTCACTGGCTGATCCAAATGTCAAAAAAAATCATTAGAATCAAGGCTTTTTATTTCTAGTTAATAAGTCTTCAAAGTCAAAGATCACACTAAATGTTTGACCAAATTTTTTAAATTCTTTCAATGTCTACTTGTTGTATAGAAACAGCAAAGAAGGTCTGAGAGATTACAACTGGTTTTGATGTATATTAATTGGGTATATTTCTCTGTAACTGACTTAACAGCCTCTAAAAAATCCTACAAATACACACACACATATTCTAATTCTTAGTCAATAAAACTAACTTTGCTGATGTGTTAGATATTTCTTGACTTTCTTGCAATACATTTCTAGTGACATCTAAGATGTTGTCAACAACTTCCAAAAATACTGTATTTTAACTAGAAATAAATAGTTAATAAGTAATAAATCATATAATATGTGACAGAATTACTTACTGTAATGTTCTGTGACACATCTTCTGTTGCACTCACTAATACGCTCACACTAGCTACTACTTCAGTAGAACCTAATACATTACTGTTACTTGTAAGATTCTCAAGTGCACTATCTTTTTTACTATTGGAAAGCTATAATTATATTAAATAATATATAGATAGTCCTTCAGAAACATAAGAACTAACATTTTTTAGCCTGCATATTCTCGAGCTAAGTCACTAAAATTACAAGCTGCTATATTTGCTTCAGTCCATTTAGCTCCATTGGTAAAGTTTTTTTTTTTTTCCTCCACCATATCGAGTAGCCTGAAGTAGTCCATTGTCTAAAGTTCCATTTCCACAAGGACGTTTAACCAATGCCTGTCCCCCAATATTTGTTTTCAGGCCAAGATAATGTGATATTTAGATGTTTTTCTTCCAGAAGATGATAGTATAACTGTTTTACTAGATGGACAACCATCTTGGAGTTGCAAAGAATTATAATAATACTTTTAACATTGTCTTACCAAATCTTTCCACTTCAACTATGGAAAATATTAATCCCTAGTTGTCCACTAAGTTCACTCATTTGTTTGTTGCAAACTCCCAATCCTGGTTTGTTCAGAGGCTCCATCTTTTGTTCATTATAGTGATAACAATAGGAATAGTATAGAGTTGTTCAGTGTAACTACAGAGAAAATTATATAAATGTTTATTTCAATTAATATTTACTTTATATGATCCATATTAGGAATTGTATTGAGAAAAATGTGGTCGTTGACATATTAATTACACGTTTACCAGAAGTAAGCCATTTATCTGAAGAAATAGTTTAAAATAAATTAAGATATTAAATTACACCTCAATTAATAAGATCAGACACCCTTTCTGACACCTTCTGATTACTTGTCCTATAAAAATCACATCTGACAACTGTATCACAGCATCATATTGAATAATATCTGTAAAATGAACAAAATAACATACCAAAAAATACATACCACAAATCAAATTACACCACACATAGGCACAAACCTGAAATATTTAAGAGAACTCTTGATGATGTCACAGACACATTTTCTTCCATTGATTTAAACTTCTAGCTTCACATGATATAATCCTCGATCTCTAATTGTAACATGTGGAATAACAACATGGAGCCATCAGTATTGCCATAGGGAATGAAAACATTATCTTATTATACACAATATTATAGGATTAGGAGAACCAGTAGCTTTACATGTAAGTTTAGTGGTAGAGTGGAGATTTCCTGAAGTATTTTTAGGGGTTGTGTAATTTGTGGTGCAATTGTAACATTCACAACTATAAAATATATAAAATAAATTATATTCCCTCATATTAAATTATTTCTTCATAAAAATTTTTTTTTTTTGTTTTTTTTTACCATATTCACAGTTGATACCAGAGTGTCCATCAGAACATTCACATAAATATCCATCTCTCAAATTATGACCTGTACCATGCGGGGGTCCACCATGGAGAGGTTTGAACAAAAATTAATGAAATGAATGGAAGTTTAAAGTGATATTTATAATGTCTATAATATTAATTAACAAATGTATGCAAAGAGGATAGTAAATAATACATACTTACTATCAGGATCAGTTTCTTCCTTCAATAGTAGCACTAGGTCCATATCCAACTACTGTAGTAGCTGAAACAGTAGCAGTGTAATTTTTGATAGGGGTAAGAATCCATCAAACAGTCATGGGACACAGTTTACTTTGTTTGAGGAGTCACATCAATCATTTTTGTTATTAATTTGATTATTATCCAAGTTTATTACAGTGAAATTATATTGTATTATAATGCCATTAGGATGTAGCTGGACGTCTCCAGTTAAATGTAACAACAGTCTTAGTTGGAGTGGAAGTGAAGTTTGCGGAGCATCATCGGGTCCTATTTAGATAATAAAAATTGATGTTGTGATGTGAACTTACTATCTTGTGCTGTTTCAAATGTATATTGTGTAGCTGGTCCTTCTCCCACAATATTAATAGATTACAGTCTACAAGTGTACTTAGTAAATGGTACTAATACTGGAATAGTGAACATTGTCTCTGGGGAACTCTGAGTAGTTGTCAGTCCAGAGACTTGAGGTCCATTGGTTTGTATACAAAGTCAAGTTGTATCCTATTATCTCTCCATTTTGATCTACTCTAACTGGTGGATCCCAGTCTAATGTACCATTACGAGGGAAGGAAAGTTGTGTTGATAAGATTTCTTGGAGGAGAAAACTGGCACTGACAAAAAAAAAAAATAGAATGATTAAATATTAACAGTTGAGTCATATTTTTGTATACATATTAAAAAAATAATTCATGAAAATTGCTAAAATGTAAAATATAATTATTTTCAATCTTACATGCAGCAAATGTTGTATTAGTGATGATATTTGTAAAGGAACCGGCCCAAACTGTATATAGTCTGACTTGAAAACCATATTCTCCAGCTTCTTGGAGGTTTTAAAAAATGTCATACTAAAATGTATTGCATTATCAGTGGTATTTTATGAGTGTTATATTTGTAAACCACCATTCATTAGTTGTCCACTAGTGGTATTATATTCCCCTACCGTATCTCATAAAGTTCTATGATGCCAAAGTGTCATATCAAGGGGTGGAGCCTCCCATGTTACATAGGACTAGTAGTTGTTGATTTTGCAAATAGGTCCTACATGTTTGGGTGGGTTCCAGAACTAGTACATAAAAGAAATATTATTATTTTGCTGCTTGAACTCTTGACCTCTCAATTAATCATTCTGGACGATCCATCAATCACTGTTTTATCCAACCATCATTCATCCTTTGATCCAGCATGTCATTCATGCAATTATACCATTTTTCATCTGTTTCTTTGAATCAATGTAGTAGTAGGGCCTCGCCTATTGTCACAGCTTAGTTGATATCTCAATTTAGTGTAATTCTCTAAATGCATAAGTGTCTCATGTAGTAGTGTAAACACTTACCATGGAGTGACATTAACAACTGATGTCCCAGGATCAATAACACACACAACTGTGCATTATCTTATACGAAGAGTACAGTTAATAATGCCATTAATTCTGAAGGGGGTGGAGACTATGAGATGAGATATGGAATTAGGTGTAGTACAATGACAGTGAGATTTTGAGGGAAGTCGCAGTGCTACAGTAAACAAAGATAAGTATTAATTGATAAGAGGTGTAGTAGAACCAAGTTAGTTGTTAATTATGGTGTTATTTAATATAATCGATAGATAACTAATAAAATATGCTTTGTTTGTAATTAAGAGAGAAAAAGGAGTCGCCTAACCAATTCAAAGTTATATGGTCACAGTTGGCAGCAGGTCCTTCTACCTTAGCCACTAGAAGCCAATATAGAGAAGCTATATTTAACAAAGATCCTGAAGTCCATTCAAACTGATATGTAAGGTTGTAGCTTCCTCAATATCAACAGTTGAATGCTGTCACCCAAATGAGAATCGTATTACCACAAATTGTATAGTTACTATAATGCCCATTTGGTTCATTCTGCAAGACCGGTGACCAGGTCACAAGAATGAGATTGTAGCATTGAGTGTTATAGCTTGGAAGTTTTGTGGATATCCAGATGGAATAAAGACGAGAGAGATGGGAGAGGAGAGAGAGAGAGAGAGGAGAAGAGAGAGAGAGAGAGAGTAGCTAGTACGTGTGCTGCATTATTACATACCTTCTGTCTAGTGTTCTAACGACAGTGGTTTTGACTAGAACACCATTACCTGCTCTTATTAGCAAATACAGTAAAGCTATAAGTCACTCCTGGGTAACGTTAAATTGTCAATAAATAACTTATGGTGGATCTGCAGTCATTTTAGTGGTAGTTGACTACACTCCTGCTAAGAAATTAGGATTAGTGTAAACACAAATAGTAAGTATAGGAGCATTATTAGCATGAGGGTCTATCCATAACAGATGAAGGCTACGAGAAGAGGTGAGATCACTGAAAGTAAGGTTGCTAGGAATCTACGGAAATAGTGAGAGAGAAAAAAGGTGATAACCTCAATTACTGATTTTTTGTAATCATTAGTGTACACATAATACATGTGACATCTAATAAAAGCAATATATTATGTGATTACTATACATATACATGTTAAATACACACATATATAGTGTGTGTGTGTATTTACAGTTAGTATAAACTTCAATAATTTATATAATTTTGGATCATTGTTAGTTACAATTGTCATTAAAACAATGCTATATGAAATGATAGATGTTTACAATAGGTAACTATTGGCAGTAAATGTCAACATATTATAGTTGATCAATCGTGTCACTTAGTGAAATGTAAACCTCATTACCAAAAACATGTATACATGGTCATTTTCGTGTCAGTACTGTTATAATAATATATTCATAGTTATTTTACAAAATTAATATAATAAGTATCAGTAATAAAGACATTGTCTTCGAAGTGAATCACTCAGAAGGGGCTATATTCTGATTAATCTAATTTCTGAAGTCATAATATGTAATTTAGATTGGATATCAATCTAGATATCATATTTGTGTAAGTATGTAATAAGTTAACATATGTACATGTACAAACTGGCCGTACCTTGAACCAAATACCAATTGCAGTTGTACTCATCACAGACTGATAGGGAAACGAACACAGAATAGTAGCATTGCAAGCATAAGTGACCAGTGTTATTAGCGAGAGCTGAAGAACAACTGTTAATTCACTCCTTATAGTACCCAGGTGATCTGTTTGTAGTACAAAAAACATCATTCGCAAAGTCACACTGATCTCATCTAAATTGAGGACTGTGACATTGTGCGTGTCCAGGTAAGTATTGGGAAATAGGTACTCAATAGCCTCACAAGTTAATACCAATTTATGTATATCAATACTGACATTGATAATGTGTAGGGTTAGTAATGATGATTGGTAAAACTATAGGATATAAGTTAAGTCATTGAGTAGTAGAACTCTATGATAATGATATTAATATATAAGATACCTTTGACTTTATAGGGTTATTATTAGGAGAGTTCCATATACTAATAATACATGTATACTATAGATGACTTGTTCAAAACACTGTAAAACCACATCAGTACTAGTCATGCAATGGTTTATTAATTGCTATAAAAGCAAAAAATGAATATCAGTTTAATAATAAGTGGTTTAACTCTTGTAATAATAAAAATAAGATATTTATATCGAACTGACACTTGGGGGTGTGTGTATGATATAATAAAACCAATGTTATATATCTTCACTAACAAAACTTTAAGTATGGTTAATGGTATATATATGCGACTTGAATTAATAAGTTTGTTGTTTGCTTATTTATAGGAAAGTACTGTAAAAAATAGGGAGGGTAATTTCATATCTAGATTGTTACAAAAACCCATTGAACAGAGCAGTGGTGGTCATACCGGTATTGTATCAAAGATTTATATTGTCCCAGTTAACAGTAATTGAGAGTAAAACAGATCAGGTACTATTTTCCGTTCTTAAATGTCCGCGAAAATATTGAGGGGCCACCCATAAGAGTTAAAGTCAAATTGAGAGACTTCAAAGAGTTCTTTGTTGGAGAATAAAAACACTTCTACAGGAGAAAAGAAAATAAAAAAGACAATTGATAACAAAAAGTGTGTAATTTTAACTGTTGTTAAGAAACATTTTAAGACCAATAATTAAGACAGGATCAAAAGAGCATTTAAAACAATTCCTTCCATTTGCCACTTATAAACACCATGTTCATAATTATGAAGGAAAGACAAAAGTGATTGATTAGTTCATAACAAATTAAATTGGTCATTATAATTTAATTTTGCCAAGATTGTGGACGGGTAAGGTCAGCCTAAAACAAGTGGAGAGACAGAGACTTTGTTTGTTAAAGACATTTTGGTTTTGGTTAATATAGGTTGTACATATAAAGTAGTAGGTTAGTTTACACAGTCATTGATAACAATACAATATATTGTCCTCCATTTTTGTGTAGCATAT
>NW_024535077.1:0-14250 GCF_016097555.1 Gigantopelta aegis
GCAATTTGCATCAGCATCAACAATGACTAAGTAAAAGCTGAATGAATGAATGTTAACGACACCCCAGCACCAAAATATCACCATCGGTTATTCAGGCACAGCAGAAGCAATGAAGACAACTGTGGGGGGGGGGGGGGAAAGAGGAGGGGGTGAACCAAGATCAAAGCAAAGTTTTCTAAGAGGGTTTCTGAGTAACATGCTCCCCCCGTTTAAAATTTTGAAAACTACACGTACTGTTTTTTTTTTTTTTATTTCTGAAATGCCATTTCCTGAATTTTACAAGTTAAAATTCAGAATTTACTACCAATAATAATGTTTGTTTCCCACGTGCCTGCTATTGGGTGTCAAACAAAGGTAAGTACATAAAAAGTATACACTGAAGTAAATTTGAGTAAACACTGATTCAGAGAGTAAAATCAATTAACCCTTTTAGCGCCAATAATTTTGCTATGCTGTACTAGTCCAATATTGAAAAATTGCAGTATATTAACATCCTGTTTAATGTGCATATGACTGCTTTTTGACGGAAATTTATTGTCGTATTATTGAGTTATACAAATGTTAGTATATAACTTCATTATCTCGCCTTCATGTAAAATTCTTTAATCTCATTGGTTGTTTGCCGTTGGACAAATCCCTTATACCCCTGTGGGCGGAGCCAAATTCTCTTATACTCCGTCTGTAATTTCCAAAAGTTTCCAGCCACCCCAGTTAATGCTAAAGCAATAATTACATTATAAATAACATTGATAATCAATCAAGTATACATAATTAAATTTTATTTTTACTATAAAATAACCACTATTTCATACTTTTTAAAAGCTGCAATGTTTGGAACTCGGGACCACCTAATTACGGTTGTGTTGTTATTGTATTATGTGCGATTTAGAAATATTGGTGTGTTTTTTTGTTTTTTATTTTTAATATTTTTATTTTTTTACTACATACATTTGTGATAAAAAAAAAGTTTATTTTTTATTTTTTATTAATATCTGTTTCAGACAATTTCGTACTATAAACATTTTGAAGTTAAAAACTCCGTTTATATTCGATTGGAACTATTTTTCCGGTCACTGGCAAAGTGGGTTTGGTGTTGTGTCCGTGGTGGTACGGCTCCGTTAATAAATTGTTAAACAATGCATTGTCTGGCGTTATTTTGATTATTTGGCTATATGGTTTAACATGTCGGCAAGATAAATTCATTGTAGAAGCATCTCTCGGGGTATATGGCTTTTTATATACATAAAAAGCCATATACCCCTCGTGATGCTTCTACAACTTATATTGTTAACTCCAAAATGTGGAAATTGGCATATACTGTGTTTTGGAAATAAGCGCATCATTTATTATGTGATGACATGTACTACCTTGCTTAAAGAATGACGTAATGAACCGGCCTCGGTGGTGCAGTGGTTAAGCCATCGGACTACAAGCTGGTAGGTAGAGGGTTCACAGCCAGGTACCGGCTCGAACCCAGAGCAAGTTCTTAAGGGCCCAATGGGTATGTGTAAGGCCACTACACCCTCTTCTCTCTCACTAACCACTAACCAACTGACCCACTATCCTGGACAGACAGCCCAGATAGCTGAGGTGTGTGCCCAGGATTGTATCTACCAATCACAATTTTAAGTAAATATTTGATACTTGATGTATCTACCTGCTTTGTTCCAACAGAGAGCTACCCGTTCTGCCTTGAAGAAACTCTTGTTTGCTATAGCTGCTGTCTGACCACCGAAATTAGGATATCGGTAGACTCGCACATAGGACGGCTGACCCTGTACAAATACACAACAACAGTTATCAGCTTACTATGTCAAATCAGAAGGAAGGAAATGTTTTATTTAACGATGCACTCAACACATTTTATTAAGGGTTATGTGGCATTGGATATATGGTTAAGGACCACACAGATATTGAGAGAGGAAACCCGCTGTCGCCATTTCATGGGCTACTCTTTTCGATTAGCAGCAAGGGATCTTTTTATATGCACCATCCCACAGACAGGATAACACATACCACGACCTTTGATATACCAGTCGTGGTGCACTGGCTGGAGCAAGAAATAGCCCAATGGGCCACCAAACATGGGTCGATCCCAGACCGAATGCGCATCAAGTAAATGCTTTACCACTGGGCTACGTCCTGGCCATGTCAAATCAGAATCACATACAGACATACACACTGACAGACAGACTAAGTCAGACAAACAGACAGAGTGAGACAGACTAACAGACAGGGGACTACTTCACAAAGTTCTCTTAAGCTACACCATCCTCAGTGGCACAGTGGTTAAGCCATTGGACTACAGGCTGGTAGGTACACGGTTCGCAGCCCGGTACTGGCTCCAACCCAGAGCGAGTTCTTAAGGGGGCTCAATGGGTAGGTGTAAGGTCACTACACCCTCTTCTCTTTCACTAACCACTAACCAACTAACAACTAACCCACTGTCCTGGACAGACAGCCAAGATAGCTAAGGTGTATGCCCAGGACAGCGTGCTTGAACCTTAATTGGATATAAGTTGAAATGAATCTTAAGCTACATTGTCCTTACAAGTCTTTTTGCATTGCACTTCAGCATCACAAGTTGCTAGAGTTTAATAAATATGGTCTCAGATGATTAGTGATAAGACCTGACCTGATAGGTGAAATAGAAACAGACAGAAATTTTAAAACAATTAACAGAATGGTGTGGGAGGAACAATATCAGTCCAAGCCTAGTATCAGTGTTTCCAGAGTGACTCTTCGGGACTTACATACATGTAACCTGCCTGAACCCTGTCACTTTATCATATCAAAAACAAAATAAAATAAGGGTTCTTTTGTTTAGGGACACCACTAGAGCATACTGGCTATTGGCTGTCAAACACTTGGTAATTGTTACATGTAGACTTCAGAGGAAATTCTGCTATATTTATTTCATCAGAATCCTGGGGTCTTTTATATGCACTTTCCCACAGACAGGACTAGGGTCTCCACGAGTACTCGGGCATGGGTCGAGTCTAGCAAGACTTGAGTCTGTTCACAGGACTCAAGTACCCGTACAAGGTGGAATAAAATTATCAACTATAATACACTGGACAATGTAGGACAATAATTTCAGCAGTAGATAATCAACGATATAAGTTACACAATAATTATAAGATCATGCGCTAGTTTCTCTTTTTAAACTGGCTGTCCATCCATCACATCACTGAACATATCAACCAGTTTCTAAATGCAATACAATGGCATGATTTGGCATCCACGTTCAGCCTGGAATTAAGATGCATAATGTTATTTAACTTTATTCATTAATCTCATTATTATCTAGTTTAAGTGTCGGGTACTCAGGTCCGGGTCGGATATGACCCTCGAGTCCAATATTTTGGACCCGTGGAGGCCCTAGACAGGACAGGACAGGACAGCACATACAACAGCCTTTGATATACCAGTCACGGGGCACTGGTTGGGATAGGAAAAAAGCCAATCCACTGATGGCATTTGACCTTACGATCTAAGCACCTCACTCAAGCACTCTGCTGACAGAACTAGATCCTGCATTCTAACATTTCTAAAGATTTGGGGGCAGAAAGAGAAATGATACAACCTCAGACTGTACAGAAGAAAGAAAAAAAGAAAGAAATGTTTTATTTATTTATTTAACGATGCACTAACACATTGTATTTATGGTTATATGGCGTCAGACATATGGTTAAGGACCACACAGATACTGAGAGAGGAAACCCAATGTCGCACTTCATGGGCTACTCTTTTCGAGCAGCAGGGGATCTTTTATATGCACCATCCCACACACAGGGTAGTACATACCACGGCCTTTGATATGCCAGTCATGCTGCACTGGCTGGAATGAGAAATAGCCCAATGAGCCCACCGATGGGGATCAACCCCAGACCGACTGCACATCGAGCGAGTGCTTTACCACTGGGCTATGTCCCACCCCGTACAGAATACAAAATACCTTGCTTCCAGGAACATATGCTGCCACCATGTAGGGTTTGGGGCACAGAGCGATGCTGTACTCGGAGACCTTCTGAAGATGTAGCTTGTTTTTGATGGCGTCTGGCAAGAGAAACAAGTATACAACATGATAAAACGCTACAACTCCCCCTTACTGGGGTTTCTGCCAGAAACATAATTCGGGTATAGCACTATGGAATTGAATTTTCAGAAAGAGTCATTAATTTTGTCAAAATGTCAACTTAAAAAAATTAAATCTGCACAAACATGTGGGTATGGCATCATACCCAAATAATATTTTTGGGGGGGATGGGATTTGACCTGTTTTACCCTCAGGCAGAAACCCTGCTTACACAGCACAGGGAGTTTATACTAAAAACTAGAAAAATAGAGACTAATAATATAATACTCTAATAATAATCTTATATACAAAGGTCCCATTTTTAAATTAACAGTTTCTGATCATTCTGATCACTTCTCCTCTTTTCATCCGCACTGCCGACTGTCTTCTTTGTACTAACCTGATGTCACATTCTACAATTCTCGGATCCAGTCGACTACCTTACAAATATCATACTAAATACTGCATACAAAGATGAATTCCATAAATACAACCATAATGGCAGGGAACATTTTCGCGTCGCGATGCACTACATAAATTTCAAAGATCATTACACAATTTTAAAACATTAAACAGAAGTTGCTAATCAAATTTCAATTGACGAGAAATCTCTCTAATAAAGATTTAGAAAACAAAATGTTCCCTAAATGGATGTCATCCATCTTTGTTATTTAACACAGGAATGGTTATATACCCATGTCTTGCCCACTGGACTGAATTAGTCAGCTTTTGCATGGTGCTTGATAAATCTGTCTAGTACCCCGGTGCTGGGCGATTTCTACAAACACATGACGTCATAACTCATGGTTTTCAGAATTCTGTTTGCCATTTCACGATGTTAACGTAAACAAAAATGCAAAAATGTCACAAAAGCTGAAAAATACTAACATCGCACAATGAGCTTTACATAACAAACATTTGGAACGTCACTGTAGTATAGATAATAGAAGTACCAGTGATAAAGTGAAAGTAGCATCGCCACCACAAAATATTAGTGTCAAATTGTGGTCTTTCTTTTTATGTTATTATAAGATTTATTTTTATTAATCTAATCATGCACCAATGAGTAACCTGTTTTATAGTTCAGAGGAACTGGACATTTATTGTTTGGGTTTTTGGTGGGTTTTTTTTTTTAATCTGCTGTATACTAAATTTTACATATCAGTGACAAATGGTAGCCTTTATTTGTTATTTATAAAATAAAATTATTAGTCTAATCACGCACCAGGGAATGGACATTTTTCCTCCAAATCTATTTTGTTTCTGTACTGGGCTGATATTTAGTCCTTTTACAATAGTGTTAACTTCCGCAAGCTGCACAGAGGTTCTAGAATACGGTGGCCCGATGCCCGAGGGCAGTGGTTTTTAGATTCGGGCAACTAAAAATTAATTTTTGCGATCCCGATGGCAAGTGGTGAATAATAATAATAATAATAATAATAATAATATAATCTACAATGCTACGATCATACGAAAACAAAAGAAACATCTACAAGTCATTTCTTTCAATTTGCAAGCATTAAAAAAACTGTTTTAAAAATGTTTTCTTTTGTATTTTGTTTTAACTTTATGTTTGAGCAAAAAATTATGTATTTAAAATATAATTTCAACGTAACTTTGAGGTAACCCATCAGGTAATCCACAGGTTATGCAAATATAATTCATGTAACCGAACAATTGGTTACCTAGGTCAAAAACCATGTGAACCAACTTCTGGTTACCTCAGATTACGAAATATTGTCCCCTGTACACAGTGGTCATATTTTGGGGGGAAAGCTCAGTTTAAGGCCACCACACCCCATGTAAACTTTCTTTGAGTTTGATTGTTAGTTTTAAAGAATTAACTATAGTCTGTTCCATCCTCCCACAAAAATGTGTTTTTTGTAAATAATTTCAGTTTTGTTTGACACTTGTAGAAGAAAAGTAAAGGTGTTTTAGAAATAACAAAAACATTCAATTTTTATGTGCACTTTAGAAAATAATAGGCTCAGAAATAAATAACTTGTAGTAAATTCCTGTAGGACAGACTATATTTAAATATAATACTAACCAAACTTGTTGTCTTCATAGAACTGTAGCTCGTTGTTGACATTTCTACCACAGATTGTGTCATCCTTACTCCACTGAGGGCACCTAGAAATATCCAAATACATTTTTATTAACTGGCACTTTCTTTTATTAGCCGAGGATCGGGCTCAGTCAGGAGAACGCTTGCCTGGGATCGAACCACCACAGTGGAACAGTGCCGGGAGTGCTGCGTCGTGGGATCGAACCACCTCAGTGGAACAGTGCCGGGGGTGCTGCGTCGTGGGATCGAACCACCTCAGTGGAACAGTGCCGGGAGTGCTGCGTCGTGGGATCGATCCACCTCAGTGGAACAGTGCCGGGGGTGCTGCGTCGTGGGATCGAACCACCTCAGTGGAACAGTGCCGGGGGTGCTGCGTCGTGGGATCGATCCACCTCAGTGGAACAGTGCCGGGGGTCCTGCGTCGTGGGATCGAACCACCTCAGTGGACCAGGCCTCTTGAGAATTGAAAATCTGCGAGACCCATTTATCGGTTATGCAGAAATAAATCCATGTCACCCATTTCTCTTTTGCTTAACCCGTTATATCCATGTAAATGGTGCTCAAATTTTTGTGCGAACAAAAAATAGGTTACGCAAAATTAAAATTTGTGAGACCAACGTGCGAAAAAAACACCTGTTCTCGCAATTTTCAGAGACATGTGGACCCATTCCTTAATTGGGTTTTTTCCATCCCAATCAGTATACCATGACTGGTATATCAAAGGTCATGGTATGTGCTGTCCTGCATGTGGGATAGTACATATAAAATATCCCTTGCTGATAATGGAAGTACGTAGCGGATTTGCTGTAAGATTACGAGTCAAAAATTATCAAATGTTTGACACCCTAATAGCTGATGATTAGTAAATCTATGTCATCATCTCACAGACAGAAAAACACATACCACGACCTTTGACGTATCAGTCGTGGTGCACAGGCTGAAATGAGAAATAGCCCAATGGGCCCACCGATGGGGATCGATCCCAAACCGGCCGCACATCAAGCAAACGCTTTACCACTGGGCTACATCCCGTTCCCAATCAATATCGGTCTATAAAATTAATTCAATGCATTTCTGATCATTTCTTAAAATATATTTGTTCATACATACATGTACAAAATTAACCTCCAGTTTGGGTTACTAAAAACATTAGAACAAATTGAATATACAAACACTCATATTCTAAACATAAAAATGTCATCACATTGGAAAAAATAGTAGGATTATGTCCTCATTTCATAATGTTAGACATATAAGGTTAAACAAAATAACTGTCTGGACCCGGTAACACAAAGCACCATACACAATGTGTGTCGTACGTCTGACATAAGTGTTACGAGTGCTTTGTGTTACCGGGCCCTGGTCTCTGGTCAGCGAGCATATAAATTTTGACCCTTGCATGTCAACATTTTATAAAATAAATTTCACGCAGTATGACAAAGATTTTTGTCCGGCTATTCTTGCTAGGACATAAAATCGCATTTGGAGCCAAAATGCTGGCTTGGGCCATTAACTTTTTTTCTCTCTAAAACTGGTCATGTTGTTCTAAATGAGTAGTATGTCTTGTTTTTATAATATTTGCGGTCAAAGTTGAAGTAATAAAAGTTGTCTTGGCTGTATGGAAAATGTAAAGGAAAATATTGAGGGTACCAAGGCAAGGGACGTGGCACCATGGCCATGGAGGATGCACCAAGGCAGATGAGGATAATCCTAAATATACTCACCTATTCTGTACAATCCTTAGAGAAAAAAGAAAAAGCACGGGGAAAAACAAAAAAAAGCTGCATCACTGCATCAATCCTGGAACTTTGGTCTGACAAGAGAACAACTTTTGGGGGGTGGGGGGGGGGGGGGGGGTGGCTAAAACAATGTCTTACCAGTTCATTTGTTTCTTCTGAATGAATGCTTTGGCCTGTTCTCCTGTCTTAACATCCCACAGGAATAAGTTTGGACGTCCAGCTTTAGTGTTTTGATCCACTGTAAGAAGAAAAAAAGAAAAACATAAATGAATGATTTATTCAGAATGCAAGATCATCTACAATTTTTATGTTCATAGTTATGGATTTTAGAAAAACATGTTTTATTTGTAAAAAAAAAGTCAAAAACATCTAAAAACAAAGCAATTTTATTTACTTGTTCAAATTACAGTCTATAGCTTTGCATAAGTCCCAGTACACATATACCAGGCATCTCCCCCCCCCCAAAAATAAACCCCAAACAAAACAACCTACATTAAATTTAAAAAAGAAAAAAAGTAAAATAGTGGCCTTACCCTCATTTCTGACTATATGTTTGAATGACATACATGTATCAAATGCTTGACATCCAACGATTAATAAATCAATGTGTTCTAGTGGCGTCGTTAAAGAAAACCAAGATTAACTCTGCTATGGGGTTACTCACCAGTATACGGAGTCCATGTTGCTAAGATATTGCCCTGAGAAGAAAATTTTATCTGAGATACCTTTGGATTGTCTATTACATGGAGACTTTGATGGGTTGACGTGTCCACAATGTGCACACTGAAACATAAAACATTAAATTATATATTATATGTTTTAGAATAGAACGCGAAAACCTGTACACAACACACTATCATTTGGCGTGTCCTTACTTGATATAGCAGCTTAATATAGTCTAGTTTAGGAAAAAGTTCCTCATAAAACAAAATACTACAAAATTGTGATATGCTTTTTGAAATCTTTCTTTGATGATTACACGTAGGCTGACCTCTGTAGTATTTAAGCAACCCATTGGTTTCAAGCTACTTAGTACATGTATATGCTTAGTCAGACTTTAAACCTTTTTGGCCGCCACTTAGTAAACTTTGTTTTGTTTTCTTAGTTAAATAGTCTGATACCCTTTATTTTTAGCAGTCTGTCTAAATTGCTCCAATCACCTTCAACTTTGGATGAGCAGTCAAATTTTTTTACCAGACATGACTTTCTCAACTTTACTAAATTTTTCCAAATTCCACCCACCTCAAACTCCCTCTCTCCCTCCTGCCCCGGAATTATTGGTCACTGGCGATGTCAGAGGCTAAGTCCGGGGTAGACGTGCCTGAACCTTCAGGATATGAGCACGTTAATAGAGTTCCCTTCCTTCCCTACACGTATATATAGCAGTTACTGATAACAACTGTTCAAGTGGTATGGTGCCGTAACAGGGCCCAACAAATTTTCATATCTCCTAAGTTCAAGGGCCATAACTCTGTGAAAAGTGGGTAAATCAGCATGAAATTTAAACTTAATCTGTAATAGTACATGACAAAGCTACATGTTGATATACAATTTAAACTCAATATCTTCAAGCTTTGTAAAAAAAAAAAAAAATGTCTGGAAAACAAATTTTCGTATTTCCTAAGTTCAAGGGCCACAACTGTCAAAAATTAGTAAATCGCCATAAAAGTCAAACTTGATTTGTAACAGTACCTGATAAAGCTATACACAAAATTGCAGACCAATATCTGGAGGCATTGTGAAAACAACATCTGGAAAACTATATGTGGGACAGGCGGACAGACAGGAGGACGGAATTTAAATAGATTTTTCATGATATAGTTTCCTTTGGACGTCAGAATACAATAGAAATTTGTTTCTATTTGCTGAACCTACATACTGAATACATGTAACTTACACATTTGTCACATTTTCAAACATATTAATAGACTCAATCATATGTGATCATGTGAGAGAAAATGTACCCACGACATGGTTTGAAATTTCCACCACCAAGGGTGTACTTTTCTATCCCACATGACTGCATTTGATGGAGCCTTTTCCTCCCATCCATTCGATAAATAAACCATTATTTTACACAAACAAATAAAGATGGCTGAAAAAGTAAGTTCTTTATGTGACCATTTTATCATAAACTACACTACACGGATGTTATTAATAGCCGGCACCCAGAGATTTTTTGCCGGCTATCGAATCAATTGTCGCCGGGTATCGAACTTCCAATAAACGATGCTTGTCAACTTTTTGTTGATTAATGGCCGCCTATAATTTGATTTTCACCTGCTATTTTTTTGTTTTAATGACATCACTGCACTATCATATTTGCTGCATCTGTTTCGTGTGCTAAATATAATTTAACACTACAAATTAACTAGATAGCTTTTATAATGAAGGTTTTAATAACAAAATATTGATCTGAAACTAACCAACTCGCATTAATATGACGTCATATATTACCAACGATATACTAGTACTCAGGGTTTCCAGAAATTTTTTTTATTTCACTAGCCATGGGATCAGTGATTTTAAAAATCCACTAGCCATGGGATCAGCGATTTAAAAAATTTACTAGCCATGATTAAAAATTCATTAGCTCTACTTGAAATAAATACAATTTTACTAATAGTAATACTGAGATATGGCACTTAAAGAGGGAGATAGAGCTTAAAACCTCTTAGATTGGGGTGGGAAGAGGGAGCAGGATATTCATATTTACAAAATAAGACTTAAATGCAGTATTTGACACAGTTTTGTTTTTCATGAGCCATCGGGCTAGTTATGTTACCCTAGTTATTTACTAGCCCAACACTGAATATCACTAGCCATGGGCTACCATAATCTTGAACCCTTGAGTACTACTCCCAATGTTAAATTCAATGACGTCATAGCCCATACAAGACAGATTTATTCCATATGGGCTGATGTCATGGAATGGGTCTGTCTTGCATAGCTTGGGATGGGAGAAAACTTAAGTTTCACACCAGATGTGTATTTTTTGTGCTGGGGTGTCATCATACATTCATTCATATTAAATACCTTTCTGGATTGCACCAGGCAAACAAGGAACCATCTTGACTAAAACACATAGACCTGCAGTTGTTGTTGTCATCTCTATAAAATATATAATAATAAAAACATAAATAATTCAATATGTATATGGTCTGTATATATAAGTTTATGAGATCACACCAATTTACATGTACCGGTACATACATACATACATACATATATATATACACACACACACACATACATGTATATATAATAATATTATATATATATATATATATATATATATGTGTATATATATATACATACACACACACACACACATACATACATGTATATATATATATATATATATATATATAGAGGTTATTACCAGAGTGTTTTTTGGTATCGTCAATATCATATATTAGGAATAAAAATTGTATTATGCGAGCCTCTGGCGAGCATAATACATTATTTTTATTCCTAATATATGATATTGACGATACCGAAATACACGAGGGTAATAATCTCTTTATAATACAAGCTCAAGCTTAATACAACATGTTTTTGTAAACTGTACACGCAACTTTAATTCCAGTCCGCCATTACTAGATATTCAAATGACGTAAGAATATGTGGCGCGGTGTATTTTTGAATGGAAATGACGTCAAACTCGAATGACGTCATTTTGGATGTCCTTACATCAAAATAAAGTTATGCCTAAACGTTTTTTGTTTTCTGAACGCTGGACAGCTTTCAGTGTCAAATTGCCATTGAAATGTTTTTATTTGATGACTATGAATGCATACGTCAATCATGGAGTGTCACCCAAGTATGTTTGCTTAAATGTCAATAAACCTAGTGCCGAGACCTTGACTAATTTACATCTAATTTGCAAAGTTATCAAATTCTCAAAGTATGTGATCTGAAAAATATCACATACTTTGATTGCACTGAAAATGTAAGATATTATATGATAAATATATATATGTAATACTATGTAACTATCGTTGGGAGTTGGTTTCAATTTTATCATTGATCATCTGTTACACTGTACCGGCCTCGGTGGCATCGTGATTAGACCATCGGTCTACAGGCTGGTAAGTACTGGGTTCGGATCCCAGTCGAGGCATGGGATTTTTAATCCAGTTATCGACTCCAAACCCTGAGTCAGTGCTCCGCAAGGCTTAATGGGTAGGTGTAAACCACTTGCACCAACCAGTGATCCATAACTGGTTCAACAAAGGCCATGGTTTGTGCTATCCTGCCTGTGGGAAGCGCAAATAAAAAATCCCTTGCTGCTAATCGGAAAGAGTAGCCCATGTAGTGGCGACAGCGGGTTTCCTCTCCAAATCTGTGTGGTCCTTAACCATATGTCTGACGCCATATAACCGTAAATTAAATGTGTTGAGTGTGTCGTTAAATAAAACATTTGGTTAGTCGACCATATTCGTACCGGTCCAACAACCACGCTGTTCTAAGGCCCCATGGCTTGGCAACGTTTGACTTACATGCAGATGTGGACAGACCTGGCACTGGCTATATATGTATTTTTATATTTTGAATATCTCTATTTTATGTATGTCGGGTTTTGACTTAAACATACATATATTCAATGATGCACTGGCACAGGGGATATTAAAATCCTTTATTGCCTTCACAAATTTCCTCACGCCGTTACCGAGACCCGAACCTGTGGCACCCAATCGCTCGCAATTGTTGGGCCAGAACGCCACCAATCAGACCAACTACGTTCCACAAAAATAGTATGTATGTATGTATGTATGTATGTATGTCTGCATATATATAGATATATATCTATATATATATATATATATATTATATATTATATTATATAGATATACTCTTCAAAAGAAGAACGCAAAACCACATTGTCGTAACATTTGGAGAATTGATTTAATTATTGAATGGTGAGTCCGATAATTACCAAATGTTGCAGGATATTGTTCACAATTCACTCTAGTCCATTGTGAGTAAGTGATAGGGACACACCACCAAGGTCAAGGTCATCTGGAGTCAATACTGGGTGTGGCTCCGCGTGTGTTGACAACTGCCTGGCACCGCCTGCCCATTGAAGCAAACCAGAGTACGGATGACATCCCGGGGGATGGTGGCCCACTCGGTCTGCAAGGCTGCTGCCCAGCCGGGCAGGGTCTGGGGCTTGTGGTTGTCGCTGTCGGTCCAACTCGTCCCATAGATGCTCAATTGGGTTCAAATCCGGTGATGTCGATGGCCAAGGAAGGACATTAATGTTGTTGTTCTGTAGGAAAGCCATTTGTGAGACGTGCTGTGTGAGGCCTGGCAGTTGTCATGTTGGAAAACTGCGTTGGCGTTGGCCATAACTGGAATGATGATGTGGCCGGAGGATCTTGTCATTTGTAGCCCTGTGCATTCAGGTTGCCCTGCACTGGATCCAGGTCAGTTCTACTACCTGTGTGTGAGATGGCTGCCCACACCATGAACACTACCTCCGCCGAATCTGTCCACTTCCTGCCGCATTTTGCCGCTAACGTTCACCACGACGCCTATACACGCGACATCTTCCATCATGACGTCGGAGCAGAAATCGGGACTCCTCGTCACTGAACCAGCACCTGTCTCCATCGCAGTTTGAGGCCATTGGTCGATGAATCTGGCACCACTGCAGTCGGAGGTCGACAGTGTTATGGTGTTAAGATGCCCTCGAACTTGACCGTCTGGTACGAATTCCTACCTCACTAGGGCGGTTTCCGTACGGTCGGTCGGATATCTTGCGCAAACACCTGTTTATTTTCTGGTTGGCCCTGTTGGGTTGGCAGGTAAGTCAATTCCCCCGGGTGGGTAAACCCTGGTAAGCGGTTTTGCCCTTATTCACCCTGGGAAAACCAAAAACCAATTAAAACCAAAACCCACCGGGATTCTTGGGGGCCACTGGAATCCCAATGGGTTCTGTTCGTCCCAGTCGGGGATGGTTTCTTGGGGCACATGAACCCTGGCCCGTTCCTGGATTGCCTTCGGCCCCTAAATTCCGGGCCGGGCAGGCCCCGGCACTTTAACGTGGTGTTTGTTTTGCCTGCGCCAAGATCAGGGCCAGGAAGGCACCCTTCGTTTTTCCTTTTCCAATTTGAACGTGCAAGCCACGAATTCCGTTGGGCATGGTTTGGGACGGCTGCCTTTTTTGGAATAGGCCAAATTTTGAATTATTAACCCCGTAGTTTGCGTTTTTTTTGAAAGGTAATTTTTAAATGGGTTTTGGGAACATTAAATGGCCTAATTTCCCAAAAAGTTGACCCCGTGGGAAAATAAAATTCCCTGAGGGATTAAAATAACCCATTTACCCTTTTTCTTTCTTTTTTTAAAAGTAATATCTAAGA
>NW_024535078.1:0-14994 GCF_016097555.1 Gigantopelta aegis
TCTACGTAACAAAAAAATGTTAACTTAAATATTATTTTTAAATTCAGAAATTTGTTCTAATAATTTAGTTATAAAGTTTTATTTTGGTATAAATTTTAGAGAACGTTTAAACAAAGTGCCATTACATCCTGTAAATACTTGTCAAAAATGTCATCTTGAATGGATGGTTGGGTCAAAATATATGGTTTATAGCAATGTGTCCATTTTAGCACTCTTTACTAGTGGTTACCAGTTAATTTGACCACAGCCTATAGCTATATTATGACATTTAATCTCAGAAGCAACCATATAATTATACAATAACATAGACAGTAATGTCAACTCATATTATAATCACATCTCTACTCGACCATACACTGCTCTTTTATGAAGTTATAAATTACAAGCGGTAATGTGAATTCCCTTAACAAATAGTTGGTAATTTGGGTATGGATTTGAAACTTTGGTATAAATCTGTATGAGAGTTTCTTAACACAAACAGTCATACCTGTATAGTATTCTGTTAGCACGAGATAGTTTAACGATATATACCAGAGATTATTCTAGAAACTACTGGTACCTGGTGTGTGTTTGCATCCTTCTTCTCAAACCCTGTATTGAAACGCTTTGAAAACTGTGTATTTGTATTCATTGTATTGTAATTAGTTTGGTTGAGTTCGTTTATTATGTTTATAATCATTCAATCTAAATTGGTACGACCAAGACACGAGAATGTCTATCAAAGAAAGCGCTGCTCATGATCCCTTAACCTGGTCCTACCATCAGTCTCAAACTAACCTCCATTTTGGGCCATCCAGATCCCTTTTGGGGGAAGAAATAGTATGTCTGCCCAGGCTGAGGGGCACAGTGTCGCCACAATAGCCTCAGAAAAGACCAGTAGGCCTATATTGTCGCTTCCTACCCTTGAATCTTGCGTGCAGAATGTTAGAGAACCTCAGTCTAAGGCACCTGACACCTGATCCTTACGTAAAAACTGAAAGGACCAACTCATTAAAAACGCACAGCTGCTTCGAGCAAATACAGGTACAGCAGTTATCACGCAGCATCTGTGGGATATTGGAGAAACCTGACCCAGTTATTACAACGTATTCCGCAGTTAACTCTGGGTAAAAAGCAACACCACAGTTTGGATCATTTCTTTCATCAAATTTTTTTGGAAGCGCTAACCTACCGGCAACGGCGTCGCTGGTTAACCTTCACGAAGTGTTCTACTCGACCGTTACCGGTTTCGCATAATCAAAACTTAAACAACCGGTTCCGTAAGACCTGGGCTTTAAATAGAAAGCTGAGTATTGCACACCCTCCACGTGCAATCTCAATGGCTGAAACGAGGGACGATGCAGTGAGTGCCGATTTTGACGATGAGCTCCCCCCAATTTTGAACCAAGAGCTAATGAGGCTGTACAGGAAGATGATCTTGTTACTTTTTTTTCGTCGGAGAGGGCTTTCAACCTAATGAATAACACATTGTACCAAACTTGATCCACTTGACAGAGTATGCTTTTAAGTTTGTGAAAAGCAATAGACCTGAAGATACAGTAAATATCACAAGTACCTTGAAAGATGGTCACGAATACTACGAGTTACTTTGAGTGAAGGTCTACTCAAGTTTCTACCACAGCTGCACTTGTATGTCATTTGATATCCATGAAAGTTTTACCCTGCAAGCACATATTGCACCCACTTAGAAAGAGACTGGAGGTAGATCTTTTTGCAGCCCTACCGCCAAGCTTTGTGACGTCCCCACGCTGGTCTTTACCCATATACAAAGAAATCACGCATCTTTCGAAGTATAGCAGTTCTGTCACAGTTGAAGAATGATTCTCCTGCAATTTACTCTATCTGACTTAACCTGTATACCTACAAAAACGCCCAATGTCTAAGTTATATACATGTATGTTGGTAATGTATTGACCATGATGATTGTATTGAATAGGCAGACCAATTTCACCACTTTTTCAAAGATCACTACAACACTAGCTTTCTCTTGCTTCATGAAGTACTGGTGAGATTTTCACTTCTCAGTGTGATCTTCTGAAGAGAAATAATTGCTGTCTGGAGAATGGGGGAGAAATTTTCTGTACTAGGTTCGTTTCATGTATAAATTGCCAGGATTTCATTTAAGCTATACATTTTTAATATGTTTGTTAAAGCATGAGTTTTCACCTCACTAGTGCAATGATTTATAATAATAATGATAATGACTAACAGTATGAAAATAAGTAAATATATATAGGAAACAAAAAATTAAAATAACTATGCAATAATTGTATAGAATTGTATATACTGTAACACAATGTACATTTGCATTACATTAGAAGATGGAAATGCACAAACAGCGGTTCAGTGGTTACTAGTGTGATTTGGGCTGTTGAATCATAATTCAAATTCACCATGACACAAGTACTGGGTGAAAATGAAGGGCAATTGGAACAAAGTATTGGCAACGTATTACTGAATATGTTAATCTTTAGTGTGTATCTAGCTACTGCACATGAGGAAGAAAAGCGGTATGATGGAAGTTAGATCATACATGTCATTCAAGATGTCAGAGCAACAGTCATTTATTTAACCATTTTATATTTTTATTAGGCTACATGTACTTAGATAGTTTGCCACTTTAGGCTCCTCACTAATATGGCAGTGTAAGCAGTACATCTTTTTTGATTGATTTGTTAAAATCTTTGTAAAGGAAAAACACAAACAGAGAATAACAGCAACAGCTTTAAAAGTGTATGTAATGCTCTATAATGTGTTTTTGTATTGTATGTATTTTAGGGTTTTTAACCAAACCATTTCCCAGATTTTGTCCGCTGAATCAAAATCACCAATCTCCCTTTCCTGACGTAAAATGCAAGGATTCCGAATCAGCAAGTATCCCTAAAGTGTATAAATTTGTACAACATGTAGTATTTTATTATTTTACTTTATTTAGATATATCACTTCCTCCCAATAATTCGCAAAAAAGGAAGACCTAAAGGGCATGATAGCCCTGTTATTGGCCTTCCTAAAAAGACGAAAGTGTGACAAAAGTTCTCCATTCTTGAATTACATACTCATTAAGAGAAAGGTACTATATGTTTGGCCTTTTGTTAGTGCTGGACTATTATCGTTTGCTGTTATTTTGGGGTTTGGTTTGTTGACAAAGAAGAAGTGACTGCTGTAATGAAGTACCCAAAAATCTGATCGAAGAAACAAGTGTAGAAGTATTACTGAGAAACTTCCAGACGCTGTTTTGGATGAGAATGTCGAGATTAATCTTGTCCATCATTACTTCTCTAACGATGCTTGGATTCTTGTTCAGGATGTGGGTAACCGGAGAAGAGAAATCCAGTTTTATACTTATTGCAGAACTTGCCAGCATGACCTAAATGAGTTCCCTGCTATTGTTGTGATCATTGCCTTAGTTGGTATCACATGAAGTGTGTTGGGCTAAAACAAAATCCAAAGGTAAAGCACTGGTTCTGTAGAGACGGTTACAAGAAATAACTGCACCTTCAACTACATTATTTGTTAAAATACACATTGTTAATTTACAGAACATTGCAACAATATCTTATTGTTTTCGACTTATAACTCTTCGGTAGATTCTTCGTCGGTAATGGGGTGTGGCCACAACTCAGCTTTCTATTTTACAGCCCCAGGTCTACCGGAACCGGTTGTTTAAGGTTTTGATTTTGGCGAACCGGTACCGTCGAGTAGACTTTCGTAACCTTTATCTTGCCGGTTAAATAAACCGTTACTATAACAACAATTATAAATAGTATTATTATTACTACTATACAACATGGCAAACTCGTGGTAAAAAGAGCGAGGACCCTTGCAACTTCACCAGTAACTTTCGAGTCGGAGAATCCTTCAAATCGTACAAAGAACTTGAAGAAAAGATCAAGATTTATGAGCACAATCAAACTCAGTAAAACTTTGGAAGAGAGAGTTAGAAACAGTTACTTCTGCCAACCAAAAGAGTTGACAGGTACCTGAAACCAGATCTCAAATACTATCAGCTGAAATATTGCTGTATTCATGGAGGAAAAGCTTTAAAACTAATGGAAAGGGACTAAGACTGAATACCAATGTGAGTTATGATTCTAGATTAATCATTACCTTTACTCAAGTGCAGGATATTCAAGCAAGATTGTTAAAATGCATATTAGCCTTTGTATTGATGAAAGTGGATGCCATCTTGTAGTTACAAGTACTTACTCAGAGCACAATCAAGTAAGTGTACATTTGCTAAGTGTAAACATATAAGAGTGGACTATACAGTGATACATAATATGTGATATTAACTAATTATTATTTTCTAAAGGATCTGTATAAACACTTACCAAGACAAAGAAGGTTGCCAGAAGCATTAAAAACACAAGCATCAGCAATGCTAGCAATGAATTCAAACAGAAAACTGGTCCAGAGTAAACATCCTCGTCTGGCAGATAAATCAGATGAAAACAGCTATTTCATTGGGTAAGTCTCATCATCACAAACCATTATTATGTTATGCATGCAGGCCTCACCATTTCACCAGTTGTGAAAAGGGAGAGGACAACCAAAGGGGCACGCATTAACAGTTCACGGGCTTCCTTCTAAGAAGAACAAGAAAAAAGCCAAGTGCACTTCTTTTATTTCAAAGCATTATACTGAAAAGAAAAAAGTATGATGTTATGGATAATAATTATTGTGATCATTCTAATTATTTAGTTGTTCTTTCTTGGTTTGTGGAGTCAGATATCATAGACAAGGCTATGGATGGGGAGTTAATTGAAGAGGAATCTGTTGAGTGCTGACAAGAAAGAGTATCTTCAGCTGTACTAGATGATAATGTTGACATTAACTTAGTAAGGCACTTCTTTTCACATGATGCTTGGCTTGTTGTGGAAGATGTTGTTCAAAGAAAGAAGGATTTGATTTATAGATTTGTAATGTGTGTCAACATGAACTTGATGGAGATAATATTATATGTGAATCTTGTTTAGAGTGGTTTCATTATGGTTGTGTTGGTGTAGTATCCAAAACCCAGTCTAAGAACTGGTTCTGTAGAAAATGTTGTGCTAGTGTGTAACACTATTTTGTTACATTAAATTTAACATTATTTGATGTTTACAACCAATTAAGTTTAACACTATTTGTTATTGTTGCTAAGTAATGGTTTATTTAACCCTTTCATTCCTTTGCGGCAAGATAAAGTTTAACCAGTGCTGCCGTTGCTGGTAGGTTAGACACTTCCCCATTTTGATGAGATGATAAATATGATAAAAATGGGGGGGGGCTGTGAAAATTCAAAATGGCGAACCCCAATCCCCTATAGATATATATATATATATATATATAAAAGGAATTGAGGTTCCGCCATTTTGAATTTCACAGCCCCACCCATTTCTGATAGGACTCCCTTAGAGGTGCCCGAGCGACTCAACCGCTGAACACACTCCTGATCAGACTTACCCAGGGCGCCCCTGAAATATGACTACTCGAATTGCTGACCGCACTTCATAACAGATCAAACCAGGCCACCCCTGAGTGATCAGAGGTCGAGTCTGCTGAACACACTAGGACTACTAAAGATGGTCCGCGGCGATGCGAGGTCAACATTATAATTGTAAATTTTATTAGATGAAATGTATATTACAATAATGATGAACAATAACAAAACAATACACAAAACCTAATCATCATCATCTGTGTTTTATTTTAATTTCATGTTCATTTCTTATTTGTCGTTTTTTCTTACAATTTCATCGTACCCAAAATTGTGAATCAAATTAATTTCTTTACACCAAGTACGGGGTGTTTTTGTACATAATGTCGATGGATATTTCTGGTGTTTTGTAGATTCTTTGGTTTCAAGTTCTTTATAATACAATACACATATACAATTTTCAAACGTATGGAAGAAATAACAATCACAATTTAATGGAATGAACATGCTCTTCATCATACCAATTTTTTTCTCCATTTGTCATGAAAAAAAATTATTGTACGGTAAAGACTGATTCCTGATTCCCAATTAACGATTCCTGTCTCTTCATAACTATTTTCTCCAACAAAAATATAAATCTCTTGTAGCTGTTGTGTAATATATTGTAAATTTTTGTTCATTTTCTAAATCTTTAATTTTATTTGTTTGTTTCTCAACCAACTGGCGATAGTTTTCTATAATATCATCTTTTGTTGTCATTTCTGTTTGGAGTTCTTTGTATTTCATCAACATCCTATCAAAGTTCCCAAAACAACATTCTTTTACGTGTTCGTCTAGGAAATGTAGTTCGCCGGTCCACAAACTACCATTGTTGTAGTTTGTTGCAATAGACTTTCGAGGACAATATCTCTCTTTCTACTTCTTTAGCTAACATCATCATGAAATCGTAGGAAGGACATATAAGATATCTGTGATCGATTTTCATCACGTTTGTTATGCAAGAGTGACCCTTTTTTTTACCACAACACGACAGGAGAAGAGTTTCTCGGCAAGGCAACAAACAAACGGGGACATACCAGTCGTTCCTTAGGTTTGGAGACGAAGGGCGAATCAAAGCTCCCTCCTATCACTAGGTCATCTTTAATGTTCAAGTCACCTTCAGCCATCCTCACAACTGAATTTTTTACTGTCAGTCACTATCTTAAACTGTAAGGTTGACTAACTGGAAGTTAAAATAGGAAATTATTTTTAACTCAACAAATTATTTAAAATAAAGTAATTATAATCACTATGTTAGTCATTTGTTCAATTTTTATATTCTTCTTTGTTTTTTTCTCTCAGGTTCATCGTTTTTTCTCCATTTGAAAGAGTTGTATACAAAATATCGATAGATATTTCTGGTGTTTTGTAGCTTCTTTTTGTGTCAAAATCAAAATATTCCAATATACATGTTCCATTTTCTTTTGTTTGATGAGATGCAAATCTGCAAATTTTGGAATAAACACTCCCTCATTATGCCAATATTTTTCCATTCATCAGCATAAAAATCAACTTCAACCGAAAAGATAGATTCTTGATTCCCATCCTTTCATTTTCATAAAAAAATATGAGTTTCCGTAAAAACATAATTGTTTGTTGATATTGGAGATTTTTCAAAATAGGATAGTTTCTCTTCTAATTCTTTCAATTTCTTTCATCTCTTTCTTTAACAAGTCGATCTAATTGTTCAATGAGTCTTTCCTAGTTTCCATTTTTGTTTGTTGTTGTTTGAATTTCGTCAACAATTTTTCAAAGTTTCCAAAACACAACATCTTTTAGATGTTCATCTATGCAACGTAATTCACCGATCCACAAACAACCTACGGTCTTGTTACAACAATAGATTTTTGAGGACAATATCTCTCTTTCTACTTCTTTGTCTAGCATGGTCACAAAATCGTAGGAACAACACATGGACATTTATGTTTGATTTTATTCATACTCGTTATGCAAGAGTGACACATTTTCTTACCACAACACGACAATAAATGAGGTTTTCGACAAGGCAATAAACAAATGGGACATACCAGTCGTTTCATTAGGTTTCTGAGACAAAAAGTGAATCATAGCCACCTTCAGCCATCACTTCACAACTGATTTGTTTAACTGTTAGTCACTGTTTAAAACCAATTTTTAATAAGGAAGTATTAATCTAACTGTAAGTGACTACCTGGAAGTTAAAGGTAGTTAAAATTTTAGAGAGATGACAGACAGTAAGTTGTCTTCTGAAGCTCTTGCTAAAATAAACAAAGAACTCACGACGTCCTCACCAAAATAAACCAACACCGAGGACAGTTACTCAAACCGCTAAATACTGGAGGATTAATTTTTTCAACAGAAGATAAACAGTTAGTGGAAATGTTCAACAATCTGTCCCAAGAGGCTACGCAGATGATGGCTGACAGATTAGGACTGGAGAAGAAGAACATTCTCTTTCAGTTTCAAAACAAGAGACAGCAGGAGAAGAGACGTCTCCAACAGAGATTCATGAATCAAATTTTATTGTTGTCAATCATTAACATTCTAATGTATAGTTTGTTTAGCTTAATTTTTTGTTCTGTGTAATAAGTGGATTCAATTGATCAGAATCCATAAGTTGTTTACCTTGTGTTAGAATTGTTTTACATTCATCCCAGTCACATCTCTCTGTCTTCTTCCAAGTATATTTGTTTTAATTGCTTGTGTTCTCAATTCTCTACTACTGTTGCTGGCGGTCCTCTAAATGTTCTTCTATAAGCTCCTTCCAATTTTTTCCAGTAGCATCATCCCACCATGTCCTAACTCTTTCTAATGGTCTTCTTGACAACGGTCTCTCACCACTATCTCCTCTAGCAGCAATCACATTCACTTCTCTGTTCTTTGAGGTTGTTCATCAACAACCATAGGCGTATCACTTACAGCTCTAGCAGGTACTAAATTAGGCATATCAGGAGGTGGAGTTGGTAGTCTTGGTAGTAATGATGGTGTTCTCTGTGGTAATGGCGTAGGAGGTGGTGTTCTTTGATGGGTACTTTGGTAAGGTGTAATATAATATCAATGGTGGTTCTAATGTAGGTAAGCCAGGTTGTCTGAATAGTACTTATTTAATTTTTCTAATGTATGGTTCTCCACTGGCAGATTCTTTACTTTTACCACTTGATGGTGGTGTGGTTGTGATGTTGATTCAGGTGGTGGTTGATTCAAAACCAAATATCGCGTCCCATCTTCTATATTGTTCATTACGTGGGCTGGTGTTGGAGGTTGTAAGTACATGTCAATAGGATGAATACCATAGTCTCTCATTCTGTCCCATTCGAATGGTAGTATTCTATCTGTTGGTTCAATATGTCTGACATGCATTTGTGTTTGATTGTTCTTCTAGTACCACCTGTTCTCAAGGTAATGGTGATTCAGGTACTGGTTCTTTGTAAACTCTGTCTACTCTCTTCCAAAGCTTTCGTAGATGAATAATTAAACTCATCTATTCTTCCTCTTCCACTAGTATCATATGATGGAAGCTTGTCTGTTTAGGAACTGGTTTGGGTTTTACTTCGACTTTTGGTGTGGCTCCTGTTGTATTTTCTTCATATTCCATGTTGGGTACTCTCAATATAGGCACATCAGGCTGTAATCCTTGACTTTCAAACACTTTTCCAGTAGTTCCAAACCAGTACCAGCTAAGAAACCAGGAGGTACTTTACCTTGACTAATGAAGAAGTCAGCAGCATGTTGTTTTTGATATTCAGGACTGCTTCTTTGCTGTTCCAGAAACTTTTGTCTCTCTCGCTGAACACTTGGCTGTTCTTGTTCCTGTGTATCTGTTCTATCCTAATAGGTTTGATTACATTTAATGTGGGCAAAGTACCTGAAGGACCTTGTGTTTCTATTCGTTCATTAGACAGACTGGCAGATGGACCTGAATTGTTCACACAAACTATCATTTTTGATTTCAGCTTTTTCTGTTTGCTATTGATTCCAATATCTCTTCCTTCTCTCCATGCTTGTGCAATACTCTTGGATCATTTTCCTTTTTATGTATCAGTTGCAATCCTTCTCTCTCGCTTACAAAACCTGGTCCAACAGCCCATTGCTGCTGGCACTCTTATCTTCTCTATCTGTTCTCATGTAGTCTGGTATGTCTTCTTCTTCTTCATTGTCAATGGAAAATTTTGCTGCCAGTTTGGCTTTTTGTTTCTTAGTTGTCTACCTATCAGGCTCTTTACTCCAGCTTCTTTCAAGAACTTTTTAGATTTTTTGGTTCTTCCAATGTCTTCAGGTGTCATACCACCAGATACCACATCTTCCATTACTGGAGGAGGAACTATAGGTGGAGGCAGAGGAGGAGCTTGTGGATCATTCAACGCTTGAAAACTGATACCTGTTACCTTCTTTTTGGGTGGTGTCTTTGGTTTACCATTTGTTATTGATGATTCAATAGGTTCATTAATGTCAGTCAAACGACTGTTGTTATAATTATTATATAGGTCTATTTGGTCAAAATAATTATTTAATTAATGTCCTCTGAAGTGATCAAAGCAAAAAGTGTTTCTGGAAGAGCAGTCACTGTTGTCACTACTGCTAAGGTATAATGATATTCATTATTAAGTGCATGTAATTAACCTCACTGTGCATGGGTGCATTCCAAGGGTTACTGTAGTCTGTCAGTGTGTGTGTCTGTCTGTTGCTTGGCAAATGGCTTTGAACTGCTTTAACTCAGCATTTATGGCACTGGTAGCCACCAAAATATAGTGAAAACGTCTGTACTTCTTAAGAATACTGCCAAAAGGAGCATCAAACTAACAAAAGCTTTAAAAGTCTGGAAATCTTTGAAAAAGCACAGCTTTCAGTGAAGCCCTTGAGAACTCAATAAAAACCTCCTGCATACAGCTATGACATTTTCCAACTTTTTAAAGTGAGATTTTTTGCAAAAATACTTCGTTGGAAAGTTATGACAGTTTTACTAACTTTTGGCAGTTATTTTTGTCGATACATTGAGTGCGAACTAAAAATACTAGCACCATAGCTGTCATTGGAGAATCGCTAAATTTTACTAGAAGTTGGAAAGGCTTTTGTCAATTAGAGTGCAAAGTACCATAGATGGATTAGACACACTAAAGGCAAAGCTTTTTCCCTTTGATTGAAGAGAAATGCTGAATCATAATAATCATCTTGCGCATCACGTGAGATATATATGGCTATATATATTATAACTAGACCCTACCCCCTGCCTTGGTAATATAGTAATTATACATACCATACTTTTGCCTTAGCACTTTGATAGTTGTATCCAAATCAAATCCTTGACTGCCCTTTCTTTGAACCAAGTGATATTTTGACAGCCTTTAGAAGCACAATCTTTTCCTGTCTCTTGACATAATTGTTGTTGGAGCATCTTCTTGTTGACTCTCATATGTAACAGCTTTTCTGCTTTGTTGTTTTCTTCTTTATCAGAGCGTCTTTGGTAAGGAAGGTGCTTAAATAGTGCCTATATAACATTTCCACATGTTATGTTAAAACTGACACCATTCCAAAAGCTTACCTGTGATATTTCGTGGTTTTGCTCAGTTGAAAACACTCTTCACTTCTAAGGCAGTACCACTTACATTAACACAAAGAGTAATGTGTCCTGGGCAGTCACGTTTAAATGTACTGTGAATAAAAAAAAATCATTATCATCAGCAGGTGTGACAAATGCCCTTACTAAGTTGATCTAATCCCCTTTCCTGTATCCTTGAAGGACTGCCCTCTGTGTATACAGCAGTACTTTATCTCATAATATCTTAGTTCGGACTTGAGTTCTTTTTCCAACTTTTTCTTTGCAACCATAATAGTTCTGGCTGTCTTGTTTCCAAATTCCACACAGTTTACCGATTTATAATCGTTCAATTTTGTCTCTAGTTCTGCAAAACTGTAGAATAGATCACGCAACATTGAACGCCATTCTCAATCAACGTGCACCAAGGTTGCGAGGAAACGGTCAAATTTAACCCTTTATTCGCCGTTTAACGGTAATATAAGATGAAAATCCCGGTACCAGAAGGTTAGTTTTAATAATGTTATTATTCAAAAAAATAAAAGCAGCAAGAGGGGAGTTACATTATAACATTTGTATTATGTTAAATGTTTTCAAAGTATAAAGCAGCAATAGTACATAAGGTAGTTAGCTATCTAATTATTGACGTCTGGGAGACCTAGATGTATTTCATTAGCTTTTGCTAAGTTATTAACAATCCTTCCCTCAATAGCAGAGATCACTATCTCCCAGGTAACAGTGATGGCTGAGAAGTTCGCCAGTGTGGATTACCTGCCTGAGCTTAACTATATTTGATTCTGGACTGGCTTGTAAACCACTTAAATCATTATAAGGAACACATAAAGCATCTCCAATTTGAAACCACTGGTGATCCATGTCAGCTAATAACTTAACTAGACTGTGCTCATCAGGGGCAGTATTTAAAATATCTGGAGCACCTGCAAAAGATAAAGATTTAAATTAAACACAGTAGCTAGAAGTCATAGTAACAATATTAGTACACATACAGTATGATTAAGCTTGTATGCCTAAAAGTCTTAACTAAGCTGACATTTGAAAGGACATGTAAACAACAAGAAAAACCCCTTGTAATTTTTAATAATTATGTTTAGAATACTTCAATGTATGAATATATATATTTAATGCAATAAAATATAGATTGTTTGGATAGTCACTGTTAATAACAGCCATTATAATTCAAATTACCAAGTACAAACAAAAGAAAGAAAGAAATAGGTAAATATCATGGTTGGTAGGATAAATTATTAACACAAAGTCCATATGTCAATAAGAAATTAATACTATTATACTTTAGACCCTAAATTCTAAATATAAAAACCTAACAGTATTAATTTTGCATTGGAATAGATCAATGCACTTCCTGTGCCTTACAGTGTTTTCACTTCATGAAGGTACTGAGTGATAAAAACAATAACAGTTATTTATAATCATGTTTTTGATATTTATTCTTTCTTCCCTTAGGGTGATTCTGCTTACATTGCTAGTAAGATCATAGTAATAAATACATTAACATGTTTATGGATACAAAGATCAAGTAAATAGTTTAGTCAATGGAACAAGGATCATTCAGATAATAAACGACTTTAATAAGTTATTGACATATTTTAAGTTATCACACACAAAGACAATTGCCCACTAAATTTATCTAGTGCAATTGAAATATACACTCCTCCCTCTATACCCTCCACTTTCAATAATGTCATTATCAAAAATTTATATGCAGCAAAAAGGGAAGTTACATAATATTTGTATTATTTAAAAAATATTTCAAACTATAAAGTAATAGTAGTACATATAAGGTAGTTTAGTTAGCTAATTATTGGCATCTGGGAGACCTAGATGGTCACGTATTTCGTTAGCTTTTGCTGTGTTTTGAACGATATTACCCTCAATAGCAGAAATCACTGTCCTGCCAGGTGACAGGCGATGGCTGAGAAGTCAACAGGATGGATACTTCAATGAGTTTAACTTTATTTTCTTCCTGACTGGATCTTAAACCATTCAAAACATCATTGGAAACTTTTAAAGCTGTGCCAATAAGACGCCACTGGTGGCTGATACTAGCTAATAATGTGACTAGATTGTATTCATCAGGGGGAGTATTTAAAATATCTCGAGTACTGCAATAAAAAAATAAACATTTAAACACAGCAGCTAGAAGTCATTGTAACATCAGTAATTTTGTTCTACATGTACAGTATGTATTGCCTGACAATCTTAACAAAGCGGACCTTTTGAAGGTACATGTAACAACAAAGAAAACCCTGTCTAAGTTTTCAATAATTGTAAGTTTTAATGATTGTTTAGGATACTTCAATGTATGGATATATAAATTAATGCCATACACATGTATAGATAGCTAAACAAGTCAGACTGTTTAAAATACAGTCATAATTCAAGTTACAAAATACACAAACACAATATTCATAGTTGGTGTGTCTATTAACAGGGAATTTCCATACATCAATGAGAAATTAATACTATACTTATATCTTACTCTACTTTCTAAATATAAGAACCTAACAGTATTAATCTTGCATTGTAGTAGATCTATGCACTTCCTTTGCCTTACAAATAACCACTACATTTCCTAATTTTTTTATATTTTGAAAATGTTACAGATGAAGAAGGGAGCCAATAAAATATTTATTAAAACGCAAGACTAAAGGGTCAGATTTAGCAAGCTCTAAAGGTATAGATATTTCTGAAACAGAAAAAGTGAAGGTTATGTGTTTTTACAGAGAGCTAGATATCAGACACGGGGGTTCCATTCTTTCCTTTAAGAACTATAAAACAGAGTTTACAATAAGATATGAGTGGCAGGTAGTAGTTATAAGATTTGAATCACATGTTATGTATACGACAAAATTTTTAACAAAAGAAAATTACTGGGAACAACACAAAGTTCTTTTTTTAAAAAGAGTTTGTAGAGAGTCTTTGACTTGACTTCTTAATTTATTATAATGTTAGTGTGATATCAATTACATCAAGCATTTTCAAAATCATTATTGTTTTAATAATCCACAAAGCAACTGTTGTATGTATATATAAATTATTCAATCAGATGCACCATTTGTGGTCAATAATGTTGACTAGAATCTGTTGGTTTGTGGAGGAGGCATCATCTACTTGTAGAGTGTTCATACTTACTGAGCCTATCTACAACACTGTAATTTCTGAAAGTATAAGAATTGAATTGTGTCTTATAAACATGGAAAGCTAAAGTAAGAATTATGTATGGAATAATAACCAATACTTAAAAAAGCCACTAAACACCATAGTTTGCTATGTCTAGTAAGTACGCTGCCCGTAGTAGGAGTAGTGGTGGAAGTAGGGATGCTGCAGTAGTAATAGTGTTGGGAGGAGGGTGCAAAGTGAGCTATATTAGCAAAAGGAGGACACATTCCTTATACTATTTTAGTATTTTAGAAAAGCTCAGTTAGATATGTTGGCAGTAGTAGGAGTAAATACCACTCACTTTTTGTCTCCTGCTTTTTTCTTGCAAATCAGAGCTATTAATTACTAAAGTCATTTGTAGACTCCTTCCCTAAAAGTAAGTTTTAGGTCAGGGACTTTCTTCTCATCTTTTATTTTCAGGGAGACTTTAATTTTAGAAAGGTAGGACATTGTCTACTCTAGACTGATCATAACCTTCCTAGAAAGCTTACACCATACAAAATTTAAAAGTTCACAACAATAAACTAGGACTTTACTTGAAATGGATTCATCATGGCATAAAGTCATAATGCTCTTCCAGCAACAGTAACCTCATTAATTGTCAGGATCAGAGATAGTAACCAGCTCTGTCCTTTCCAGTTTTTCAAAATCTCTCTCTGGTTTCACTCTCTAATATAGACCAAAAGAATATGCCTACGGTGCAATATAGTGTTGAAGTTCTTTTTTTTCAATCATCATTTGCATACCTCAATAAACGGTCCAAGTATTTTTTTGGACCACTGCTGTGTATCCAAAAAATTTTCTCCTTCTCCTTGAAAAACGACT
>NW_024535079.1:0-26761 GCF_016097555.1 Gigantopelta aegis
AAACCCCTTCTTAATTACTCCTTTCTTTCTCTCCCTCATTTTAGAGGTTTTTTTCTCTCCGCAATCTCTTTTTGTTTTGTATCTCTTAAACTCTCAATCCTTTCTTTTTTCTTTATCTCTCCCTCCCTTTTTCTCTCTCACTCTTCCCCTTTCTTTCCTTCCTCCTTCTCTCCCTTTCCTTTTTGTCCCCTATTTCTTTCTTTTTTCCCTTTTTTTCTCTCCCCCCCCGCCCTCACCGTTCTGTTTTTTCTCCTTTTCTTTTCCTTTCTTTAAACCTCCTCTTTCTCTCTTCTCCTCTCTCCAGTATCTATTTCTCTTTTTTTTCTTCTCCCACCGTTCCCCTAACGGTTCCCTCCTCCACAAAACACACAAATAATCTCCCCCTTTTTTTATCTTTCTTCTCCCCTCATTTTAATCTTTCCTCAATTTCTCTCCATTTCTTTTCGTCTGGACCTTCCCTCGGTTTCCTCCATCATAAGGCCTTTTTTTATGCTTTTTTCTATCTTACATCCCCACACATCTCTAATCTTTCTTTTACCTCTTCTCCCACACAAACCAACACCAAACCTGAAACTTTCTCATTTTTTCCCTTTTTCTTTAGGCTTCTCTTAGTTCCTCCCTTTCTCTCCGGGCTTAAATTCACCTTCTCTTCCCTCTCTCTCTCTCTTTCTTCTTCTTTCTCTCTCCTCTCCCAGTCCTCCCCTAACTACGATCCTTTTCACAACCACCACCTCAATTCTCCCCTTTAAACCACACCAATTTAAATTCCTTTCTCTCAAACCACCCTACCTTTAAGGGTTTCTTCTTTTCTTCAAAAACTCTTATCTTGGGTGTGCCTTAACAAAACACACTTCCCTTTTTCACCTCTTCTCCCATCTCCCCTCTCTTTTCTTTTCTCCCCCTTCCTATCTCTCTCTTACCACACACTTTCACTTTTAAAGAGCTTCTCTCTTTTTTTTGTCTTGTTTTTCTCTCTGTTCATCTCTTTTTCACCCCTCTCTCCATTCCTCCCTGCTCCTTTTCCCTTATCACCCACACTCAACTTTCAACCTTTCTAAATTCTTCAATTCCCAGACCTTCTAGTCCTTCCTCCCCCCAACTTTCCTAACGTTTACTTCCTCTTATTCTTCCCATTCCCTCCATTCTCTAGTTTTCCCTTTAACACTTCAATCCTATTCTCCCCCTCCCTCCACTTTAAATTTCTCATTTATCTTTTTTCCTTCCACCACACCCTTTCTAAACTTTCCTCTCTCCTTTCTTTTTCTTTTCCCCTTTTCCTTTTCCCTTTCCTTTTTCTTTACACCTCCTCCATATCTTTATCAACCCCTTTTCCATACTCAACATCAGCCAGTGTAATATTTCACCCCCCTTCCTTTACAGTTAATATATCTTTCTTTAGTTCAGGGGCTCATCCTTATAACCTTCGAGCTCCCATCAGCATCAGTCCCCCCCCCACAACTCATTCAATACATTTAATATACCACACACCTTCACCTTTAATCCATCGTTTTTAACCCAACGAGCACCAATCAGCATACAGTACCTAATATCTACAAGTCATGCAATACATTAATATATCACACACACTCAGTCCTTCTCTTATAACTCCTCTTCCTCCACTCCTCCCCTTTCCCTATCCCCCCCCACCCCCTCCTCCATCTGTCTTCCTACACACCCTCCTCCCCCCCTATTCCCCCCCCCCCTCTCCCATCCAGCATCAGTCTAATATTTCACAAGTCTTCCCCCCCATTTAACATATGCCCCCCTCATGTAATAATCTTTTTCCCTTCAAAACCCCCATTTCTCATACCCTCCCCCCTCTCCCCCTTTTCCCCCCCATTTTTTCTACCCCCACACTCATGTAATAATCTTATAAACCCTCGAGCTCCTTAAGCATCAGACAGTGTAATATCTAACAAGTCCTCTTTTTCTTCTTAATCTACCACACAATCATGTAAATTTTCCCTCCTTCGAGCCCAGCAGCTTCAGACAGTGAATATCTAAACAACTCATCCAATTCATCCCCTATACCACCACTCATGTTTTTATTCTTATAACCTTAGAGCTACCATCAGCATCCTCCAGTTCCTCTTCCATCTCACAACTCATCCCCTCTCCCTCACCCCACTTCCCCATATGTAATATCTTTCTAACCTTCGAGCTCCCGTCAGGCCTCCCCACCTCCCCCGTTCTTAGCTTTCCTGTCAAAAAGGTAATCTCTTCTGCCTCTTCTTCGGATCATAATCATAGACCCCGCCTTTCTTCTCCTCTTGTGTCCCCCTCTCTGTTTCTTCTTCTTCTGCTCTGTTTTCCTCCCGTGACATCACCCTCTGGTGTTACGGGACTGAGTTTCTCCTCCCTAGTGATGAGTGTTCTACATCCTGTACACCTAAACACAGAAAGTCAACACCCCCCCCAGTGTTCTACACCTAAACCGAGTCTTTCAGAACAGTGTTATACACCATAAACACAGAGAACACACCTTCGAACAGTGTTATACCCCTAAACAACATCCCCCATTCACCTTGCCCCCTCCTCCCTTTCTTCCTCTCCCCCCCCCCCCCCCCCCCCTTTCCCCCCTGAAATAACTTGATTCTAAACAAAGTTCCCCCCTCCTTGCTACGTTTTTTTCTTGTGTGATTAATTTAAATTGATAACCACCCTCCCCTCTCTACATCTTTTATCTCTATAATACGGTACACACACCACACAACACACACATCCACTATTCCCTTATTATGTACATATAAATGTATATCCCCCCCCTCTTTATGATTAAAATAAATTGTGTAGTGAAAGTTATGTATATGGAGTAGCATGAATGACATCTCTGCCTACTCTGCCTTCCCAGGTCCCCCCCCAGATTTTTCCCCCCTCGGCTAGTTCCGTGTCAAACATTTGAAAAATCCTAAAGTAATCTTTATAAAAACCTCCTCTCCTTTTTTCCTCCTCCTTCCCCTCCCCCTCTTGTTTTTATCAAGACCCCCAAATCCCCTTTCCCCTCTTGATATACCAGTAATATGGGACTAGTTGACGCAGGTAAATAGGGATCTTTTATATCCAAGACAGCAAATAACACAAACTCTGATATACCAGTAATATGGGACTAGTTGACGCAGGTAAATCTCATCTTTCTGCTGACTCTCTCCTCTCTTTCCTTTTCCCTCTTTCTCCCTCTCTCCCTCTATCTTTTCTATCTTCCAAGGGGTAAATACACCTAAGGAGCTTGAACACACTTTTGATTATATCAACACAAGGGGATTAACCAAAACTATTAAACAAGGTTAGCCAAAAGATTGATACTGGACAAGGGCATACCCCAAATATACACAGTTTTACTAATAGTCACTTAGCCCAAAGGGTCAAAGTACCATCTAGTTAACAATAGGGTTAAATACTCCATAGAAGGTCATCATGCCTAGATTATACAAAAGTGTAAGACACAAATTTATAATACATAAAAAATGGCCAAAATAAAACATCAAAAAAACAAAAAATCAACATTGACTACTAAACTTAGAAATTTCCACATTCATCACTTACCACCATTTTTTAAAGGGACACATCAAGATGCAATTTCATCACAGTAATGATAAAAAACTAATGTTAAAAAAAACAATATTGTATTTACATAAACTTAAATTATCTACATTTTCCACTTACCACCTATTTTTTTAAAGGACACAAAATGAAATATTCTAGCACAGTAAACCAAGAAAAACACAACGTATAAAGAAATGACAACATTTTACTAAATAAACTTAGAAATTATCTACTTAAATTCACCTTACCACATTAATTTTAAAGGCCCCAAAAGATACAAGAATTCAAAACCAATAAATAATAAAAAAAAATGTATAAGAAAAGACCCCTCAAACGCTAAACTTGAAATTATACTGGTCTTCACACTTATCCCTTAAGACACAACATTAAACTAAGAAAAAACATGAAATAAAATAAAATAGACAAGTTTTACCTTTAAGTTTGTACCAAATAGGACCAGGTTTACATTACTAACCAAAGTACTTTTTCTAATGTTTGATACATAAACATTATTAAAAGGGCTCTTGCTTGTGTTTTAAACCTAAAAACTATAATGTGGAAGTTGTTTCTTTGAGTAGAAAAGTAACAAGGTCTTTTATTAAGCCCAGCACTATTAATTAAGTGTTTTCGTTGAATTCTTTTTTAAAGCCTTTTTCCTCTTTGTTTCATCAAACATTTACTTAAAAATCAACTAAAATTGGCCCCTGAAAGATAAATACTTTTCTCTTACACCATTAAGAACAACAAGAAAAAAGACATCGACTTTAAACACTTTCAAAATAAGAATCCACCTACCAAATCACACAGAAAATGGATGTAAGCTCAAACATTGGGACTAAAGGAAAGGAATTCTAAATAACTGATATTGTGACTTCTTGTTTGAAATATGTATGACTAATTAAAATGTCACTTGATGTAATTTTTCAATTATCAACTCCATCAATAGAAACAGTGAAAAAACAATGTTCAAACTTTGTAGAGTATCAGTTACCTTCTACGATTTAGTCAAATTGTATTTCAAACTCCTCGAACCACAAGTAAACCTTCCCATTTACTATGGAAAAAATTTCAAAGCAACATCTCCAAACTCTTTGATCCCTGGTGTAAACCTTACCAATGGCAGGTGTGGGAAAGGATTTAGTAATAATAATTAAATGTCCAAACTTATTTTCTATTTATTAAATAAAATTTTTTTGCAATAATATTTATGTCCGTTGTTTACAATGTACAACCTCAAAAACAATGGGAAGCAAGGTTAATATTCCGGGGGACAGTTCCAAATTCAGAGCACATAAGAATATAATGTCCTGTACTATGGAGATCAGGGAAAAACACGTTTTGTTTTGCAGAAGATCAAATGAGATTTGTTTGTAAGAGAAAAAACTTCACAACCACGTTTTCCAATGTTGATAAAGCTTCTTGTTTTTAATAAAAAAAACAATTATTAATAATTTTTTAAATGAAAATTAAAATTTAGTGGGGAAAAGGGGTGGTTTAATTTTAACCCAAGGCGGAATGCAAGTTATTGCCATGAAAGAAGACTAAGGAATGTTAAAGAGAATATTAAATCAGAAAATTGGTAAAATACTCATGTAATAAAAGAAAGTAATTGTATAAAGTCCATTGATAGGTGGAGATAAGGAACTTTAAACTTGTGTTTATAATTATAAGAAAAACAATTATAGAAATAACTTTCGTAAAACCAGGACAAATTTTTGTGTTACAGAGCCTTGAAACGGAAAAAAAAACCCAAAAAACCTGAGGGGGGGCTTAATTTTAAAAATTGGAAATTTTAAAAGATTTTGAAGATTGAAAAAAAATTTTACAAAGGGAAAAAATTTTACGTTAAAATTGTTAAAATTTTTAAGATTTGTTAAAAATTTAATTACTTAAAAAATTAAATGTCATAAAAAAATTTTTATCAATTTTATCAAAATTTTCAAAAAGATAAATTAAAAAAAAAAAAAGGAAAAGTAAAAACCCAATTATTTCAAATGTGAAAACCAAAAAGTATGAAATTAGTAGATAATGAAAATTAGAAATTTCAATTTTTAACTAAAAAAACTAAAGGGGATTATGAAATTTTCCCAAATCTTTTTGGGGTCAAGGAAAAAACATTTTTTTGAAAAAGAAAATAAATTGTATTTTCAAAAAATTTTCTGGTAAACCTAAAAATTAAATTACAATTAACGATGAATTTAAACCCTCAAAATTTATAAAAAAAAAAAATTTAAAAATTTTTTAAAAACTAAAAAATTTTATAAAAAGGGGGTTTTTAACCAAGTTTTTTAAGTTACTGGGGTTCAAAAGGCAACTAATAAAATTTGGGACCTAGAATGGAAAGATTAAAATGTTGAAAAGTTAACTTAAAAACAGGAAAAATTATTTAAAAAAGGAAAAAATTTGGTTTTAATTTTCCCAAAACAAAATTTAAAAAGGGGAAACTTAATGTGTAATGTAAAAGGATTTGGGGATGTACCACCTCCTTTGACTTTTGTGAAAAAAAACCAAATGATTTAAAGGTTAAATTTCAAAAATAAAACCATTCTTTTTGGTTTTACCGTTACAAGACCTGTGGAAAAAAAAGCAAAGAAATTTTTCAAACCTTGGGGGAACCTTCTTTATGCATTTTAAAAGTTTAGTTTTTTTGGAATTTGAAACTAAAAAAAATTCAAGTTGGAGGATTTTAAGTTGGATTCTCCAGTTTTTTAATAACATGGTGGTTCCATTTCCAAAAAAGAATTTCCCAAAAAAAAAAATTTTAAAACAAAGTACAAAAATGCTTCTGTGAAAAGAAAACTGTATATTCAAAATTTATTTTAAAACCTTTTTTTATTTTGAAATGTGAGGAAATTTCATGGTGATGTTTCATACCCTTTAAACTTAATTTTTTGGTCAATTAATTTTTAAAAATACCTTTTTTCCATAATTAATTTTAAATTTAAGTAAAATTTTTTTTTTTTTTTAAACCCTGGAAGGTTTGGCCTTTAAGGAAAAATTTTTAAAAAAATTTAAAAGAAAATAAGCAATGGGAGGTACTGTTAAAAAAAAAAGTAATATTTTAAATTCTAACAGGGGAAGGGATTTTATATATTAAAAAAGGAATTGGTTACGTTTGGTTTCTCCCATTTAAGAAAGAATTTAAACTTTTTAACATTTAAATTAAGCCATTAAAATATTATTTGTAAAACTTAGATGGTTGGAACAAACAAAAATTTTTTTAATTTGAAAAGTGTTTCTTTAAAAAAAAATTTATTATTATCTTAAATTTAAAAAAGTAAAAAATGTAAAGAGTTTTTTTAAAGAATTTTATTTGATCTTACAAACCGATTGTTTTAACCTTTTTTTTATTCAAAAAATTTAAGAAACTTTTGTTTTCACAAAAGATCCAATTGAAACATAGCAAACTTGTTAAAAGAAAGGTATAAAAAAACCCTTTTAAAAAATTGGGAAATCGGAAAAATTTTATTAAAAATTTTAGTATATTGGGTATTTAATCCAAGGGTTTAAACCAAATGGTTGGGAAAAATTTAGTCAATAATAATTCCCCCTTGTTTAAAAGGGAAAAACCCCCATTCAAGGTAAAATTTATTAAAAGTGTCCAAAAAACCCTTCGTATACCAATTATAAACTACCAATTAGTTTGGGAAAAGGTTTCTTAATATGAAAAGCATTTAAATTCACCTGGGATAAACCTTAAAGTTATTAAATTTTAATCAAAATTACCCAAAGCTTTAAAACCCCTGGGTTAAACCTTACCTTCCTATTAAAGGATTTGTCGTAAGTATCTCCAAAAAGAAAAGGGAAACCCTTAAAAGTAAGATTGAAAAAGGAATCAAAATTCAAAAGACATTTGGCCCTGTTTAAAACCCTTACCAATTTATATAAAAAGGATTTAGCAATGAATCTCCAAAACCCTTTTGTTAAATGTAAACCCTCCAGGGGACTTTTAAAAAGGTTTAACAAGCAACTTCAACCATTTTTCCCCTTTTTAAACCTTCCTTTCAGTACTGGGAAAAATTTATTGAATAGTATTTCCTATTTGAAAATGGTTTAAACCTAAGCCTTTGGAAAAGGATTTAAGAGTACTAAAAAACCCATATAAATTTAAATACCAAAGCTTTTGGAAAATAATTTAAAGATCCCAAAGACTCTTTACACAGGGGATAACCTTACCTTCATATTAAGGTTTGGAAAATTAAATCATCTTGTAACCCGGGTTTAAACCCTTTACAAATTAATCTTGAAAAATTTTTGGGTATTCCCAAAAATTTTTCAATGTTTAAATTAAATTGTATGTAAAAAGGAAGGAGGAACCCAAAAATCACCAAACCCTGGGATAAACCCTCCAATTTATTGAAAAAGGATTTAACAAGGAAGAAAATTTCTTGTAACAAAACGGGAAACTTACCAATGGAAAGTGGAAAGGATTTACAAAGAATCTTAAATACTTCGTATCCACTGGTGAAAACCTCCAATGTCGTATTGGAAAAGGGATTGTAAAAAGGTTCCAAAGACACCTTCTATACACTGTAAAAACCACCTATTTTGGGGAAAAGGTTTATAAAAACTCCAAAACCTCTTAATATCACAGTATAAATACCAATGTCATATGGAAGGTTTGTCGTAATGAATTCCCCAAATATTTGTTACCCATGTATAAATTACCAAGTGTATTGTGAAAAACTTTACTTAATAACACCTAAAAAATATTTCATCTGGAAAAATTTTAAAAATTCAAATTGGGGAAATTTTTTCAAAAAAATGGATTCCAAAATTTCTAACCAATTTGGTAAACCTTTTTAAAAAATTTTCAAATTTTTTTTATCATTATTGTTAAATAATTTTATTTTTAATAAAATTTTTAATATTTATTAATTTTTAAAAAAAATAAGAAACAGGACATTGCGGGAATTTAAAGTTCCGGGTTTGTCCCAAATTTTAGGAACAGTAAGAAGAATGTTGTACTATGGGAGTGAAGTAAGTTAACATCTTAACCAGTGTGTTTTTTTAATAATTAAAGTAGGTTAAATTGTTTTACTAGCTTTTCAAGTCAAATTTAGGGAGATCTACAAGTAAAAACAGTTATAAAAAACATATAAAGTGTTTTTCCCCAAAGGTCCTCAACAAAAACACAAACTATACAATTTTTTAAAATACTTTTTAAAAAAAAAAAAAATAAAATATAAATTTTAAAACTAAAAAAAAAAAAAAAAAAATTAAAAGTATAATTATAAAGGAAAATTTTAAAAATATTTAATTTAAAATAATTTAAATTTTTTGGAAAAAAAAATTTTAAAGGAGGGGACAGTTTTTTTAAAAAAAGGAGGTTTTTGTTTTAAAGATGTTTTGTTAAAGCAAATAATCAAAATTATTTACATGAAAAAATTTTAAAAAAAAAATGAAAAAAAGGGTAAAAATATTTTTAAAAAAAAAAAAAGGGGGGTTTAATTATAAAAAATAGATTTAAAAAAAAAAAAATAATAATTTGTAAAATTTGGTATATTAATATAAAGATAAATTGTTTAAAAAAAAAAAAAATATCCAAAAATAAATAAAATTTGAGGGGTTTTTTTTAATTTTAAATTTTAATAAATATTTTATATTTTATAAATTATTTAATTATTTTTATAAATTTTTTTATCTTTTTATATATATTATGTTTATTATATATATTAGATTATCAATATATTTTTATTTTATTATTTTGAATATAATAATACATATTATATTTTATATTTATATATATAAATTTTATTTTATTATTATTAAAATTTAATATATTTTATATAATTTTATTATTGTATCTTATTATTTATAATTATTCTTAATAATTTAAATTTATTTTTATATATTATATATTATTTTATATTATCTATATCAATTTATATTTTATTATTATAATATAATATTTTTTTAGTTATATTATTATATATAATTCTTTTTAAATAAATTATTATTACTATTTTTATTATTTATAAATATATAGTATATTTTATTATTTATAACTATATATATTTTAAATTATTGGTATTAACCCTATTATTTTTAACTAGATTATTAAGGATAGTGCATATGATCGTAATATTACACGTAATTCAATCTTTTATTATTATTTTTTATTATTACACCAATAATTTATATATTTATATATTAATATAATTAAGAATAATATAATATAAATATTTATATATATTTTTTTTTTTTTTCTATTATATAATTATAGATTTATTCATTTTTTATTTTATATTACTTATGTTTTTATTATTAGTTATATTATTTATATAGTTTAAATTTAATATTTAATTTATTATATTTTTTTTTTGATATTATATTATTTTCATGATTTAAGTAAATTTTTTATTATGTTTTAATATTATTTTTATATATTATTCTATTTGGTAATAATTATTTATTATAAGGATATATATATGATTAATAATATTAATTTTGATCATTTTATTTAATTCAATTTTATAATAACATTATTAATATTTTATTATTACTCATTTTTTACCTTACATGCATACATTTTTATATTATTAATATTATCTCATATTATTGGTTACTCAACATAATCGTTAATTATGATACCATTGAATTATTATTTATAATAATATTTATTAATCAGTCTATAATAATTTTTATATTATTTTTAATTTAATTGTATAATTTATTTTTATATATATTATTTATTATTTATAATATTATATTAATTTATCATTTTTTATTCTATGCTTTTATATCCTTTATTTAAATATTTAGGCAATATATTTTTTTAGCTTCTAATTTATTTTATAGATGTATTTTTATTATATTATATAAATTTAGTATTCAATCATGATACTAACTATTATTTTTTATTATTAGTATTAAATAAATTTAATATTATTTTTATACTTATTATATCTTATTAATATTATTATTATTTTTATTAAATTAATTTCGGATATTAAAATATATATATATCATTATTATTTTAATTTAATTTATATAAGTTATGTATTCTAATATCGTTTGAATTTAATATTTTTAATATTTATCTATAGTTTATATTTATTTTTCTATTTAGTATATATTATATTATTATTATATTTTATTATATTATTAATATTTTATTATTAAATAATTATATTATAATCAAAATAATTATAATATTTGTTATTTATCTATAGCATATAAAGTATTTATTTATATTATTATTTAATAATTCCATTTATGATAATATAATATATAATCACTATGATCTAATGGATAAGGAAGTCATATTATAATCTTAGTAGGACTTGGAGATTATTTTTATTAAAAATAAATTAGGGTTAGTTTTTATTTTTATCTTCTAATTATAATTAAGTCTTTTATAATATATATTTGATTTTCGAGATTATTTTATAAAATATTTTTAGTAAATTTAATTATATCTTTTTTTTATTTATAATCATTATTATTTTAATTATTTATATTATTAGTAATTATTAATGTATTTAATTTATTTTACTTACAATTATATGTTTATATATTTTATTGTATATTTTAATGACGATAATCTTAATTATTATAATTATTAATATTTTCTTATTATTATTTAATATATAATGATTTAATTTTATAGTTATATTATCCATTATATTTATTTATAAATTTATTAGATTATTATTATATATATTATTTTATGCTTTAAATATAAATATTATTTTTATATTTATTATTATTATTAATAATTATTATATATTTATTTAAGATATAAATAATTATAATCAAATTTAATTATTATATTTTAATTTTTATTTATATTTGTTTTAATATATTAATTATATTCTATTTTTATAATGTATTATCTTTATATACTCATATATTAGATTTTTTATATTTTGTTTACATCGAATTATAGATATAATTATTTATTATCCTTTTAGTATTTATTTTTTAAATATTTTTATTTATATTTTTAATTATATTTTTTTAATTTAATTAATTAGATTTAATTATTTATATTTTATATTATAATATTAATTGTTATTTTTATTTTGAGTAATTAATTGTTATTATACTAGTATTATATATAAATATTCAAATATAGGATAATTATTATTTTTATATATTATTTATATATTTTATATTATTTTATATAAGATATTATTTTATTAATAATATATGACCCAAAAACAATTGGCTATTTATATATTAATTTAAGGTTATTATATTTATTACTCCTTTAATATTATATCTATTTTTTTTATAATATTCTTTTATTATTAAATTAATTATTTCATATTTATGATATTATATACATTTTTATTAATAAATTTTTATAGTTATATTATTATCTAAAATGAAATTTATTTTAATTATTTGTTTTTTTTTTAAAATTATAATATTTTTATATCTTTAATTATTTTTAATATCTATATATCTATAGATATATATATATATATATATATATATATATATGTAGTATGTAATGTAATGTATGTATGTATGTTATGTATGTATGTATGTATATGTAGGTATTGGATGTAGTATGTATGTATGTATTATGTATGTATTATGTTGTATGTATGTATGTATGTATATGTATGTCTGTATGTATGTATGTATGTATGTTGTATGTAACACACTTCTCGTAAGGAACAAATTCCATATTTGGAACAGTAACAGTTGGAGGATGAAACCAAAGTATATAGAACAAGAGACTAGTCCAAGAAAGGATGCACTAAAAACAAAACTGGAACAATTCAAAGACACTGTAAGTACATAAACAGAATCCACACCACCAGGTATACAGTAAAATGATGGGCAGAACGGTACCCAATGTTGGGTCAAACATCCAGCAAACTCAGGGAACCCATGTCTTGGTTAAAATCCTCAATGAAGAATCTTTAAATAACTTCTAATTTACTGGTGATTATAATCCACACTGTAGTTAAAGTAACTCTGATGTAAGTACTGTTGTTGTTCCTTTTAACTTCATGCCAGTGGTGGTTTACTGTAACACTTTTTAATATGTTGATGAAAACATATTTGCGATATCAAACTAACGAAACTAGGTCATTGTAACTATGTTTTTAATAAAATTAGATGGTCATGACACCAAAAGAGATATCAGTAACTTCCACAAAAAATATGAACAAAGATCAACAAGCAATAAAATGATATGTTACTATATAATCTATTACACAGTCATATAACCATAAATGACATGGTTAGCAGGGACTATATATACGTTTTTTATATCAGTAAACTATGGCCCAGATTTTTCAGATGAGTCCCGGATGTTCCAACAAAAAATCTTTGGAAAAAATAGTAAGACCTTTGTTTATTATTGGAGGATACTCTAAATTGAAACAGAAGTCATTCTGCAAATATGGTGAACAGGCATCATATATTGATGCATCTTACATAGTATTATCTCCTCACCAAACGAGTAAGTACTGAGATCACTTCCCCGAAATCTCAACCTTCCTTGCTGTGTTCTTTTAGGCAGTGTTTTACAAGCCAAATGGATGTTCTTCATAGCCATTTATATATAAAAATAACAAAATTTGACATTTACATGTATCTTACTATGTCTTCGTCGTATCAAAGTAGCAGAGAGTTTTTTGCATTTTGTTAAACACTCTCCAAGCACTTAAGTCCTATCAGATACGTCATCTGTTTAAGATATTAGTCAAAAACTTAAGTACATGTCAACAACGCAATTCCAATATAATAAGTACATGTAAAAACAATAACAAAATTTAATTATACTAAGTATATTAAATTAGGTGTTGGTAAACGTACGCATAACGTTTTGACCAGATCATACGGACGTGTTCGTCACATGATTCAATAACGGGTGGCTCCTCTGTTTCTTTGTGGTGTTGCTGTACTGTATATGATTGTCACGAGAAAATATGTCCTCTTTTATACATTGAAGCAAATAATGTTCCTGATATTTTGAGTCACCTTCGTACTGTGCACTCAGTGATCCTAGGTTTTTTAGTTTGCTGTGGTATTGATGGATGCTCAACAACGTTAAAAATTTTTCTCTGCTCTATATTCTCATATTTATCGTCACCATTACACACATTATCTCAAAAAGAAACGAAATAGTAGAACATACAGTGAGTGTAACTAATATCACTTGTATTTGCGTTGGCAGACTCCAATTATATAAAGCATCCTTTTTTTTATAGGTACTATCCTGATGTTTTTGACGAGATAGATTTTATGTAACCTTTGGATCACACTGTTTAGTAGCATAAAGTGGAATAGTGTTCTATACATTAGGAAACACTGATCCAAAATACCGATCTCAAACTCAGGTAATTAACTTAGCAATTGTTAGCACTGTCTCTGTTATTGAAGCACATGGCCTTGACAAGATTTTACAACCCTTTGTTGATGATTTAAACAACTCTTGCAACAAACTGGAATTATGTTTCTGTTGAAGGAAGAACATGAACATTCAAGGGGCATTAATTTACCAGCCAAGCAATGATCATCAGTGGTTTTAAGAAGTTTTTTTCATTTCCATATGTTGCGTTGCTGTTGAAACATGCGAGTAATGTGCACTCCTTCAACTAGTTTGGTAGGAATCTTTGATGACATGTCAGAACCTGAGTAGTCATTTGAGGAAGAATGAAATGCTGTGGTGATGTAATCAATAGACATTTGTCCTACTTGATGTTAAGTATTTCAACGTTGTGATGGTGGTTTACCTCATGCGAACTATGCCATTATTTCTTGAAGGGATAGCACCTTTGGAGATTATAACGTTTGCTTTCCACAACTCATTGTAAATGGTTTGTTTACCTTGGGTGAATAAACAATAGACGGTTTCGAACTTCTGAAAATGATAAGCCTGTTCTATTCTCAGTCAAATGTTTAAATAGTGACAGCAACAAACCATTAAGAGCAACTGCATCACAAATGTTTGCTTCTTGTTCGAATTTTACCCTTTCTTAATTTGCTCAGAAAATTCCTGAAAGCAAAGAACACTGGTTGTGTTTCTTCTTGTTAAGGAAAGATAATTGACATGTCCTTTTGCCAGTAGTCTCTACAGGCCTTTGTTCATCACTGAAGCTTCTAATTAGAGAGTATTTGTATACCTAAAATGCATTTCCTAGTAGGCATTATCCTGCTCAAATGGTAATGATAGGTCTTTATTATGGTGGCAGACCTGGACCATTCGTCATGAGCAAAACTTGACTTTTCACAAAAGCCTTTCGCTTATCTAACTATAGAACATTTCTTTAAGTTTAGCTAATCATCATCAAAGATATGAATTAGCAGCAGGTCCACATGGTTTACATACTCCTCTTGAATGTGGTCCAGCTAGAAGTTAAAATGGCTTAAATTGAGTAAAAGATTGATCAAAAAATATTTACAACTGCTTAATTAGTTGTTTGTAACCAAGTATAAAGCTTGGATTGCACATTTCAGACCAACATGGGTACATAAGAATGGCATTATGTACCAAAAAACAATGCCTATCTTATGACAGTACAGATGGATTAGACCCTTTATTTGTCAATTTAAATGAAGTATTGGTAATTGTGGTGAATGTTTTTTGGTTTCATCATGTAACTCACTTTACTTTTGATAGCCATGTCTTTCTGTTTCTTCACACCAGTCATTAATATTTGATTATCAAGATCATAAACCTAACAGATGGTTTGACTTATATTTCTCTAAAACACTATGTTTTGTAAAACTAATTGTGTTTTCTCTCCCTTTTACTAATTTGTTTTAATAACTAGATTACATTGTTATTTGTCGTTAAAACTACCTAAACTGTTATAGTAACTGTCAGTCAACATGGTAGCTTCACAACTTAGTTGCATCAACCATTTTAGTTATTACCCAGGAGTGTTACTCAACTGCATGTAGCTTAATATAACCAATTTGTATTGTAGTTAATACAACCCATTGCAGGTAGTTTCAACCCTGTGGTTTTTTGCTGTTCAAAATAACTATAAAAGATATTATGCTCATGTAACATGTTCATAGCATGAGGAACACCCACTCCTGTAAACATAAGAGCATCTGATTTACTAACAGACCACCAAGGGTTAAATTAAATGTGGTTAGTATACCAATCTTTAGATGTTTCTTTGAATATTTGTCTGTTTTACAGAGAGTTGGCCATGGTTTTGTAGAGGTTCTCAAAGTACTAGTGATACTGAAAATCAAAAGTAATGGAAGTGCTTATAATAGGACAGTAAATCTGCTCAATTGTTAATTAAGATGGACACGTTTGTATATAATAACAAAGTGGTTGAATTCTAAACCATCCGATGACATTATAATATCAATTAAATTATGAAACTCCTAACATCAAAAATCACTAGTAAGTATCCTTTTACTTCACTCCAGAGTATGTTTCATGTTTGATGTGTAGAGGTGCATGAGATGAAACATTACAAAAAAATAGGATGTGTAATTTTTTTCTGCATGTGTTTTCAAGTTTGTTGATCATGTTTAGTACTCTTGATTATTAGGTATGGCAGTATAGTTGTGGATTTTTACTCCACCAGTAGGTTTCTGGTTGATATCTCTCCTGTAGCACTTATAGTAGTATAAGCAGATAAATAAATCAGGATAAATAAAATCAATGAAATTACTAAATAATATGATGCAACACTGCCCAGTCCATAAGTAGCATGTTTATCTATAGATTGAAAACAATTTGGTAAGATTGTATTGTAAAACTATTTATCTATTGAGAATCATTTTAACAATTAACACATGAATCATAACTATGCTATTGGATTACTGATTATCGTATCATTGTTAAAAATTAAAGTTGAGATCACAAAAAAACCATAACAAAATTAAGGAATATATTTTCTATGATTTGTACTCACATTAGCTGTTACATGTGCTTGTACTAGTACTAGTCAGCGCACATTACTTGAACTGCCAGAACTATGCGATAAAATTGCAGAAGCATTGAACTCTATTGAGGTGCTTGGTTAAACTAATATGTCTTGTCAATAATTATAACAATCTGACTTACCACAATGTGTAAAAATACTCTATCTCGCACGGCTTTAATATAATATGAGTTTCTCACAATAAGTGAGAGAAACAAGCAAAGAGGACTGTGTACAGGAATATTCATAAAAATCCCAAATTTCTATTTCAGAACTAGAAAAAGATTACACCAAACATTGATAGTTTTATGATTATGAAAGTAATAAATACATATATAAATACTATATAATGACTAAATCAACAAGTTTTATACAAATTTCTTACTTACTTTCCTTGACTTGTATGAGAAGAAGATCCTGTGTATCCTAATTGGCGACATGCTTGAGATCAGCAGCATACTTTGTAAATTTACGATCATAACAAACAAATTTTCCCTCTGCTTCATCTAAGAACACCTTCCAGTGGCCCATCGGAGAGACCATAAGTCCCTTCAAATTCAATAGACACCTGGCCCTGTAAGGATTCTGATTTTAATAACTCTTCTGAGTCTATAATAATGTTTACAAAATAATCATGAGTAAAAATTAATAAAAGTGAGAAAAGTGATTTTTTATTTATACTCACCACATTCAACAGTAACAGGCTCACATAATTTGGTGTTAGTATAGGACCCTCCAAAGAACATCGCAGTATGTGTAATTCACCAGTTTCTTTTTGAAATCAAAACTGGTTGGACACTCAATCCGAGTGAATGAATAGCTCATACTTTGTCTAGAAACAAGTAAAGGAGTCAGTACAAATTATTTGAGCTACTAATAAATCAATATTTTGATACAGTTAGTAGTGAGGATCAAGAAATAGTGATTTCAAGTAAATAACGTACAAATAGATAGTTATCTGGTGTGGGTACAAAATTATGCACAGAGAGACTTACTCATTGTTTGTGGACTTGACTACCTGGCTTGAACATATCCAATCTGACGGCAACAGTATGAGCAGCAGATGTAGTAATGGAACAGACGAGACCCATTGATAACTCTCAAAAGTATACACTAAGAACGTTAACAATCCTCACATCACCAGTAATTAGTCTGAAAATAGAAAAACAAGAGATAAATGCTAGCTACTGAACATTTTTATTCTCTTCTTACTGATGAAATGCCCAAACCTAAAGACAAGAATATCATAAAATTTAATTGTTTCCTTCATTGTAGATATATACATATATATAAACCCAATCAGCTTTCCACAAAAAGTACTCTTACGTTTTGATTGAAACAGCTAATAGAGCCCTCACTGCACTGGAAATGGTTAATACCAACGGTCCTGTTATTAACATCCCTGAAAGTTAAAATAATTATTACTATGAATAGATGAATGGTTGAGAGCATAAATTTATACAAGGCAGGTCTAAGAATGATATATGTTACTTTCAGTGTTTACAAGTAATTCTATTTGATGAGATTTGTTCACAGCCATTCAACACTGATTGTTCTAACATAATTGCACTGTCCAGGGACCACAAATATTGGACTCACCCACACATCACATGACATAACATATATGCTTACTGGCCAATTGTAATAGAGATGATCAATTTGTATGTTAAACGCTGCATGTGGGTCTGGTTTGAGTCCAGTAGTATCGTAAACGTAGTTCACGATACTACTGTTCAGTAGCTAGCATTATCTCAGGTGGTATATTATAATATATAGGAAAACATTCCCAATGTCGGTTAACAACACATCCATAACTATAATTTACGAAAAATATATTCAGGACCCTTTCTAGCTAATGAAAACTAGCCACACCCCCAAATTATCCGCACAAGAGAGATTTATACAATATCTCGTGTTATAATTGTTAAGACTGACGAAAAAAAAAAAAAAAAAAAATATTGTTAAGTTAGTGAGGACAAAAAGTACAATACTTACTCTACCGGTCCTTCTCCTACTCCATCACATATAACACAATACGATCAGGAGAGCATTATACCCAATCCCAGAAAATCAGTACAAGTGAGTTGTTACTTTTAAACCTAACATACCTGTTATACAAGTCTTAAGATTATCAGCTAATTCCTGTCAGTGTGTTGGAACATAGTCCTGAGAGTTATATCTTCTGGGGGAAGGAGGGAGGCTAGTGTTCAATCTAATATCTGGAGACTATTCTAATAAACATAGACAGTAGAGTGTTGTCAGATATCCAAAATTACAGCAGGTTATATATTAATATAATATTAACCATTAATAAATCAATTAAAATTAAACAATGTTCAAGTTTTACACCAATAACTAAGCTAAGAGTTCAAAATGGTCTGGACAATAATCACAAAATTATAATAACATTTCAATGTCATGTTTACCTTGTCAATGAGCGATTAGTGCTAGCAGTAAATCCTCCTACAGAGCGAACCTTTATAGGCAAAATTCATAATATACGTCCACCTATGCCACCATAAGAATTTTTTAACTGTTAAAAGAAACAGTTACTACAATATATGGGCGGAGTCTTACATCATGTATTAACTAGATATGTTCGCAAACTGAGTACATTTAACAATGTTTGTGTTACTATGGAAACATACTGGTATTCTAGTGGCCCAGAGCTCTCCACCCAATTTGCAGATTAATCTAAAGATCAATCTTTGTAGCCACAACTAAATTTTGTTGTGTTTGAAAGCATTTGAGCAACAATACACGTGTGAAGGAAACGTTGGTGTGTGTGTGTGTGTGTGAGAAAGAGAGAGAGAGTTATAGGAAACACTACTACATTTTAACTTACCAGGTGAGTTCCGCACAACATACTTTTTTACTGCGTCAGATAATCTTTTCGATTGTTAGGCAAATAACAATAACCTGACAAGAAACAAAAAACTCATGTCAAAAACATTTGCCTGGTTTAACAGGTCCATCCCAAAAGCCAATCAAACCTCTCCTTACACGTGTTTGGGACTAATGGATCCAGACAATGTACGCCAAGAAGGAATCAGTTCTGTTGTCCCTCGTCTCAGAACCAATCTAGAGTGAAATTATAAACCATAATTCCTATGGGGGTCCCCTCTCTTCAGTGATTGAATAAAGTCTTGTGACAATCCCACATCCCGTGCAGAAAAGATATATGTTGTATCCCTCAAACTAATACTGTTAATCAGATGTTTTCCCTCTCATGTCTCTAGACCCAGTCTGCCTCAAGAGGTTTGTACAAGAACTACAATGAAGGTATCACACAATATAGGGATATGTTACCTCTAGTTTCAGTATTATATGTAAATAACATTACAGGTACATGTATTATGACTATATAATACAATTATTATATTATTATGTATTAGGTGTACTTCGTTGGTCATGAAGGTACAAAGGTCAGATTTACTTACTTTAGCATCATTTTGGAATATTGTTTCCATGGGAGAGTACGACCTTTAAATTATAAGTAGAGATCTGTCCAAATTGGAGGTTCTATCAACGAAGAATATCTTGAACTTCACGATTACTAACAAAAAGTTGTTTAATTTAAAATATCAATCAATTTAATAAAAAAGGATTAGCAAAAGTAATGAAGACAAGACATATGGTTGCTATGGGCAACCAAATAACAGCATGTTACGTGTTCATTGTTTGACAAATTTGCTCAAAGTATCTACCCATTGTGCAGGACCTTACGGAGTATAAATGGCCACATCTTTTCATGACTCTAAAGTCATATGAGCTTCTTCAGCGAGACCTATAGCAAAACATGACAGATGGATTGTTATAGAAAATAATTTTGACCTTTATGATGTAAGCAGTGACATATCAAATAAAAGACATACCTGTACGAGTGCATAATTCTGGTACCAGCAGAAACAGGTCCAATACTAGCAGGGTCTTTACCAGCTCTTCAAGCAGCCATTCATCTTATAAACACAAATAGTACTAGACTAGCACTAATAAATACATTTATTACTTTTTTGCATGGACCAACTAACAAGAAGAGGCATGCTTTTTCTTATCCCCATCTCTATATCATAGGCCTGTACATTTGAATAGAAATCATTTCTTTGCTGGACTGGTAAATTAGAGTCATTATAATACCTTCATAATAACATCAAAAGCTTATCTCTTCAACAGTTGTTGATGTAAATGTGCTCATTGTGGTCATATCCAGTTAATTTCATCAATACGATATGTTCTATTGTTGTAGCTAAAACTAGAATAGTATTGTTATAATGTGGTAAACACAGTTTAATAATTATATCTAACTTAAAATTAGAAAACAGTTTTTAGTATTGTTAACACAACTGATGTTTAGTTTTCTCTGATAATTAACTTTTTTTTTCATACAAATATCAAATTATTGCCTGCAAGTATTCATATTTTGTGGTAGATTTTTTTAGAGAGATCACCTTATTGACAAAATTAAAAACTACATCGCGCCACACCATTTAATTAAAAGTCAACTCTGCTACTCTCTCATAATTTTTTGGCTTTTTAATAGCAACATATTATGTACTTTGAAAATGCTTCATTTACTACACTGTAGCCATTTCTTTAACTTGGTTTGTTGTCTGACACTCACTTGAAGCAAACACAAAATAAGGTTGTACATCCTTTTAACTTTTAGCAATCAAAATTTTACATCATTCAAATGTTTGTGTATTAACTAAAACTAAATTATAATATCATAATATAGTTTGACATACTTACTACAGTGTATGTTCAATGGTGACCATTACAAGGTGCTCTCATAATACCAAAGTTTCTACTGACATTATTTGATATTAATGTTCAGTAAACCCAAACTTTTTATATTGAATACTATCAGTACATGTGATGTGATACTAATGAATGTCTATTGACAAAAATGGGAAAGGTACTACAGTATTACAACCAGCAGTACAAGAATACTATAGATCAAATCTTTATTCATAGTTGCATACATAATGAGTAGATTTTTAGCCATATTAAAATGCCATTATATTAAGACTGTGTAGTTTTGTTTACTTAAAGGAACCAATGAAGCTCCACAGTTACCTAACCTCAATTATTTGAAACATTAATGTAAGTTATGTTACCCTTGTCAACAATCTCTCCAACAGAGAGCGCTATTACAGCATCATGAAATTTAGGTTCATTTTTAAGTTCAAAAAAAACACATCAAGGACAATATCCATACACAATATTTTTGTGTGATATCTCACCACAACATTACTTTTTGTGTTCATACTGTAGAATTGAAGTAACAAAACCAGGGCCATACTTCCCAACTAGAGAGAAGAAAAAAACAAAAATAATGTCAATACACAGTATCAAGTTATAGTATTTCACTTACCTTTGTTTTTTTCTCTTTTCCCAGTAACGTTATTACTATCTGCTGTTTTTCAATAACCTTTTCTTTAATTTTTTGGGATTCATTATCTCACATCGAACCATACTCCTGTCAAATCCCTTTGATTTTCAATATTACTTTATCAAATGCATCTTTATTTCTTTGGGGGCTTCCAATTCTTCTTGTACAACATCATCAGAACCCAGCTGCTATTAGCTCTGCTGTTTTTCTTTATCTGTCAAGATTTTTTGCTCTTTTATCTTTTCTTTACATTCTTCTTTAGCCATAAGTTAGGCACGTGTTCAAGTTGTGATAGGGTTTAATAATTAGACTAAAGTAGGGTGTTGCTTTGTGCTTAGCTGGGCCACTCTATGTTTTACACTGTGAAACCCGAGTGAAATTTTTACCCAAATATTTGGAACCTAGGAAATTATGAGACCCCGTTTACAATCGCACTTTGTACCCTGGTGTAATTTAATCTAGGCCTAGCACAGGCTAAAAAGTTAGTGTAAATGGACATGTTGAAGCGTGGCTAAACACATTAACCCACATCAGTTTACCCTGGTGTGTACCCTGTTCAAATCTTTAAGCTAGGTTAAATGGCAATTTGACTGTGAGTGTAACATATTGCCATTTTTTTGACTCGTGTCATAACTCTTTCCTTAAAGCTGCACCCCTCTAAAAGCCTCCCCACACACATATTTAAACATGGCTGAAAACCAAAAAACAACATGAGGGAAGAATTGGTCAAATGAAGAAACGTTTGAGTTAATATCTTTGATATCGTCTGATGACATTGTTCAGAAGGAACTTGAAGACCCAGAACAAAAAATGTGTATGAAAGTAATCAGCAAGGTGTTGCAGAGAAAGGTTTTAATAGAAGTCTGGGTTTAATGATCGTGAGAAAGTGAAGAAATTGTAAGAAGGATTATAGAAAGGATTGTTTGACATATATATAAGTGACAGGAAGGAAACGAAGTCTTGTAAATTTTTGATGGGATGTGGGACAAAATTTTAGCTGCTAACCCGCAACCAAACCAACATTGTTATCAGTCCTGCAAATTAGGACTAATTGGCCATTCCAATGATGAGACAGTTTGTTGGAATTCACACCAAAATCTGATTTGATTACTGGAGATCGGAAGAAATGGGAGTTTTTGTGTATTTAAAGATGAATGCAGTGTTTCAGACAATGCAGCACAAACAGAACATTGTAAGTAACAGCAACGCCCTCCCCAGTTGGAGAAAACAATAACATCAATAAGAGAAAAAATGTAGATGATAAGGTTGTGAAACAACCTCTCTTCGCAAAAGAAAGAAAGTGCTACAAAGCTGAAGGAAGTCTGGAGACTGTTATCTGAAAATTTATGGAGGGACAAAAAGGAAATGGAAGCAAGGTATATTGAGTTGGAGGAAAGCAAATGCGGATGAAGCTGGATTGCAAAAAGGAGAATGTAGATGGAAGAAAAAAGATGAGAAGCAGAATGGTCTCACGAAATCACATTATGGACCTGTGATGGATGGAAGAGGATGTCATATGGCCACAAGGTAGCAGTTTCCCTTATCCTTCACCCATCCGTCCACTTCAACGGTTAGCCCAAATTAGACATATTACAATCCATTACCTATTGTTATCAACCAAACCTCTCTTGTGATTTAGCATAATCATATTATTCTGTATTATAATCATTGTATAGAAAGTCTTCACCAGACACATTCCTAACAATAGATAAATCTATATTGTCTGGTGAGTGCATGGGTGTGTTTCCAGTTTCTGTTCTGGGTGGAAAGCCATTGTCAACGCCAATCAAAACAATTTTAACCATGCTTATATATCAATAAGAGTAAATGAGATCTCTGTGTCAGATCAGGTTATCATGTCAATGTCAGAATGAGATATTAGTGTTAAGAATCATGTCGATGTCAGTGTGTTAGTGGATCAGTTATCAACAGGTATTACATCCGGCATCATGTTAAAATCTTGTTGATGTCAGTGTGTAGTAATCATATATGCACCATGATAAAATCAGATCTCAATGTTAGATCAATATCAGTTTTCTGTTAAATCAGATGGTAGAGTTAAGAATCAGGTTGATGTCTTGTTAACAGTAGATCAGATATCAAAATGAGTAAATCAGAGCTCAGTGTGTCTGATCAGACATCATAGTCAGCGTCAAATGAGATATCAGTGCTTGAGAATCATGTTGACATCAGTGTGTAGATCAGATACTAACAGATGTTAGATCAGGCTTCAGTGTTAAGAATCATGTTTATGTCAATGTGTAGTAGACCAGTTATCAACAGAGTAATCAGATCTCGGTGTAGATCAGGTATTAGTGTAAAATCATGTTAATGTCAGTGTTTAGTAAATCATACATCAAAATGAGTAAATCAGATCTCAGTGTTAGATCATATATCAGTATGTGTTAATATTACGTTAGTAGTTAGAATCAAGTTGTTTATCAGTGTGTAGTAGATCAGTTATCAACAGTGTTAGATCAGGTTATCATGTGTAGAATCGGTGTTTAATGCTCAGTTTGTGTAGTAGATCAGATATCAACACAAAAGGGCAATCAGATCTCGGTGTTAGATCAGGTATCAGTTGTTAAGAATTGTATTGATTTCAGTGACTAGTAAATCAGATCTCATTGTTAGGTAAGATATCAGTGATTTGCCTTAAATCGATGTTACTGTTTAAGAAATCATGTTCATGTCTGTTTGCATTTGATCAGATATCAACAGGTGTTAGATCAAGTATCCGTATTAAGAAACCGTATTGATGTCAGTGTGTAGGTAGGATATCAAATATCAATATTATTAAATCAGATCTCAAGTGTTAGATTAGATATCATCATCTTGTCAAATCAGATATCAGTGTTAAGAATCATATTGATTGTGGGTGTGTGTAGAATCACATACCAACGCTTAGTAATTTAGATCTAAGTGTTATTCAGATATCAGGATCAGATATCAGTATAAAGACAAATCAAATTGATGCTGTTTTGTAGTGAAATCAGATATGACAACATGAATAAATTTCGCTATTAGATCAATATCAGAGTCAAATGAGATTATCAGTGTTACAAATCTATTGATGTCATTGAGTAGTAGATCAGAAATTTCAACAGGTGTTAGATCATGGTATCAATATTAAGAAATGTGTTGATGATGTGTCTAGTAGATCAAAATCAACAAGAGTAATACAAATCTTGGGGTGTTAGATCAAGTATCAGTGGTAACAATCTTGTTAATGTCAGTGTGTATTAGATCATGCATCAACATGAGTAAATCAGATCTCAGTGTTAGATCAGGTTATCAGTGTTAAGAGTCATGTTAATGTTCAATTTGTAGATCATAAGTCAACATCATGTAAATCAGATCTCAGTGTGAGATCAGATATCAGGTTTGTGTTAAATCAAATGTTGATGTCGTCCTTAGAATCATTATGATGTCTGTTTTGCAGTAGATGAAGTATCAACATGAGTAAAATCCGACCTTAGTGTTCGATCAAACGTCATAGTCAGTGTCAGATGAGATATCAGTGGTAAGAGTCCATGTTGATGTAAGTGTAGATCACATATCAACAGTTGTTAGATCAGGTATCAATGTTAAGAATCTGGTGTCAGTGTGTAGCAGATCATATATCAAAAAAGTAATACAGATCTCGTGTAGATCAAGTATCAGTGTTAAGAATTTGTTAAAGTCAGTGTGTAGTAGATAATATATCAACATGAGTAAATCAGATCTCAGTTGTTAGATCGGATGTCAGTTAGTGTTAAATCAGATGTTAGTGTTAAAAATCATCTTGATGGCTGTTTGCAGTAGATCATATCAATATTAGTAAATTAGTATCTGTGTGTTAGGTCAGATATCAGTTTGTTTCAAATTATGTTTCTGTGAAGATCTGATATCAACAGTGTCAGATCAGGTATCGTGTTTAAGAATTGTGTTGATGTTAGTGTCCTGTAGATCAGATATCAACATGAACAAGTCAGATCTCAGTGTTAGCTCAGATATCACTTTGTGTTAATCAGATGTTAGTGTAAAGAATCATATTAATGTCTCTTTGGCCGTAGATCAGATATTAACATGCGTAAATAAGATCTCAGTGTTAGTTCAGATAACATAGGTCAGAATCATATGAATCAGTTTTAAGAATCACGTTGATGTCAGTGTGAGTTGATCAGTTATCAACAGTTTTTGATCAGGTGTCCAGTGTTAAAATTTCTATTGATGTCCAGCATATACAGATCATATATCAGTATGAGTACAATTAATGACAGTGTGAGATCAGATATCGTTTCTTTTAAATGAAATGTTAGTCCTTAGAATATCATGTTGTCTGGTTTGCAGTAGATCAGATATCAACATGAGTAAATCAAATCTCAATTTTAGATCAGATGTCGTAGTTATGTAAGATGAGATATGTGTTTAGAACCACGTTGATGTCAGTTTATAGTAGATCAGATCTCAACAGGTGTTAGATCAGATACCCAGTGTTAAGAATCGTTTTGATGTTAGTGTAGTAGTAGATCAAATATTTAAAAAAGTAAATTAGATCTCAGTGTTACATCAGATATCAATGTTAAGAATCATCTTAATGTCATGTTTAGGTAAATCATATATCAATTGAGTAAATCAACTCTAAGTGTTAGATCAATTGTTATTGTTAAGAATCACGTTGATGTCTTTTACGAGTAGATCCGATATCCACATGTAGTAAATCAGATCTCAGTGTTAGATCATATGTCCTAAGCGGTGTTAGCTGGAGATCAGTGTTTTAAAAATACAGTTGATATCAGTGGTAGTACATCAGACATCAACAATGTTAGAATCAGATCTCGGTGTAATTCAGGTATTAGTGTTTACGAATCGGTGTAAATGGCAATCTTTAGTAAATCAGCACTAAACAAGGTAAATCAGATCTCATTGTTAGAATAGATATCAGTTTGCGTTAATAATGCGTGTAGTGTCAAGAACCATGTTCATG
>NW_024535080.1:0-14332 GCF_016097555.1 Gigantopelta aegis
AGTTGGTTTATTTGGTGCATAGGAATCTTTTCCAACGAGTATGTTAACAAATTTCAACCATTACAAACTCTATAGTTGGTTTATTTGGTGCATAGGAATCTTTTCCAACGAGTATGTTAACAGATTTCATCTCAATGCACATTAAAACATGTAATAAAATTAAATTTAAAATTAATTTAATTACAGAAATGTCTAATAGAAATTCATGATTACAAGCTAAATAATTAATTTAATTTGATAAATTATAAAATAAATTGACCATGCATCGAGATGCACACACACAGGTAAATATATACTGACAGAGAGAAATACGGGAACACATAAATAGTAATAACTGTAACCGGCCTCGATGTTGTAGTGGTTATACCATCGGACTTGAGGCTGCTAGGTACTGGGTTTGTATTCCACCTGAGGCAATGGGGGATTTTTCATGCCAGTACCGGCTCCAACCTAGAGTGAGTGACAGCAAGCGTGGAGCACAGACCTGTCAAGTAGTCCCATACCGAAATGGAAATACTGTGGCTTCACAATTCATCTGATCATCATCCATGTTTGTAATGTCCAAAAATGGAGAAAACTTGAGTGTTTTCTCTTTTATAGATACATTACCTGTCCTCAAACAAGTGCACCTCCCCCCCACGCAAGTGGTCTGGTCCGAACATCCCAACAGCCAATGGGATGGCCTAAATTCTTCTACTGCATACTGCTCTCTAGTTCCGGTCACATGACTGTAACTTCCTTCTTTTTCCCTGAGCACATCGCACGGAGAACAGGAAGCGGGGAGGCCCGGGCGGGATGAATCTTGAGGACAGGTAATGTATCTATAAAAGAGAAAACACTCAAGTTTTCTCCATTTCTATAGACATTACCTGTCCTCAAACAAGTGCAGCATTCAACAGATGGTGGTGGGTGCCGAGATCCGTAGATGCTTGTGAAAACTCCCCAACCGGAAACAGGCTGACTAGTGGAAGAATAAGGACAGCCTTGGTAAGCCCTCATCCTAGGGATGCCCGTCACAGACCAATGCAGGTGATGTTAGTAACAACAACCAGAATGGTGGCATCCGTCAGCAGTGGCAGGTACGGCTCCTAGAACACATGGACCAGGAGGCGGAAGCCACATCTCATGCTGGTTCTGACAGGGTGGGAAGACGTAGCCACCAGGGATGCAGGTGTTAGGTAACCCTCACGTATTGAAGTGTTATAGTTTTTCAATAACAAGCGACAACCTAATGAGGTGCATCCGTCAGAACATTGAACAAAACAAGACCCCCGAGTGTTTTCTGTCTAGTACACCGAAGATCTGTTAGTCCAATAACGACAACCAATAACCACATGCAGTGCAGGGTAAAGGTTATCGAGACAAAAGTTCCGGCACCAGTACGTGAACTGTGCAAAAGAACAAAAGTCTAAGCAATCCTCATCTGTCGATTCGATGGACATCTCGGTATGCAGCCCAGAATCAGACAGACATCAACGGCGACGAGGACGGCTTGTATTCAACAGAGTCTGTGCAGCAACAACCGGACCCAGATGATGGAACCCCTCAACGTCTTCTGTGGAGACATCCCTCAGATAATAGTTGGCGAAGATGGAGTCCGTAGCCCAGAACCAACCAGTGATAATGTGCTGAATGGGTGTGTTGCAGTGCAGGGACATCGTGGCAGCCAAGGCACAGAGTTCATGCGGATTAGAAGCAGACGGAGCAGGTAAACCCTCCTTCTGATAGGCGGTCAGGATAGAAGACCGGATCCAGGTGGCCACCGTGTTCTTGGTAAGATCCCTCAACCGACTCTGGTTACAGGAAAGGAAAAGTCTTTTGCGATGTTGTCGAAAAGATCTGGTCCTCTCGATGTACTGGTGCAGGGCTCTGACAGGGCACAACGCCAAGTCCTCAATGTCCGCCGGACCAACGATAGAGGAGAGGGCCTGCACAACATACGAACGAGGCGCTTGGTCTGGTAACTGATTCTTTGCAACAAAGTTCATGAGTAACCCCAAGTTGACTGCACGCCGATCTCGGTGAAAACGTACCAAGTCTACATCAAGAGCATGGAGTTCTGAGACACGGACAGCCGTGGCAAACCCGAGTAAAAACACCATCTTCCGCGTCAAGTCTTGCAGGGAAGAGGATTCGATCGGCTTATAAGGTGCGGTCAATAACGCTCGTAACACCAGATTCAGGTCCCATCTTGGTGGCCGAAACCGGTGTACTTGATCTTCAAGGCGAAACCCTTTGATCATCTTATGGATCTCAGGAATACCCGATAACTTCGTTCCAGTAGTGACATCACGAACAGTAGCGATGACCGAAACGTACCCAGCGATGGTAGACCCCTTCAATCGTAAAGTGGTCCGCAGATACAGCAAAAAACCCAGCAAGACGAGGTATTTGAATCGTCTGAGGGTTGAGTTTTTTTGCCGGACACACCATCGGTGAAGACAAAGCCATCTGACGTTGTAAGCCGCAGTAGTAGATGATCTGTGCGCTTTCAAAATGGCCGCCGTAGACTGTGAAGAAAAACCTTTCTTCCTCAAACTCTTGGAGATACAGTCCACGCGTGCAATTGGACAACTGCGGATGTGGATGGTATAGTCTTGACGTGGGATGCAGCAACAGATGATCCCAGTCTGGCAGCGATAAAGGATGTGGATCGGCAAGACGTATTAGATCTGGATACCACATCCTGGATGGCCACATCGGAGCAATGAGTAACAGGCGACAATGGTACAGCTGAAACCTCTGAAGCACCCTTGGAAGGAGGATTGGTGGAGGAAAAGCGTATGCGTCCATCTGTTCCCAGCTTATGGCCAATGCGTCGAGATCCAGAGCTTCGGGATCTGGCACCGGAGACACGTAACCCCTCAGCTGATGGTTGAATCGTGTGGCGAAAGGATCTATGTTTGATGTGCAAAGTCTGTCGCACACCCATCGAAACGCTTCGGGATGGAGCATCCATTCCGTCGGATGTGGAGACAACGGCCGAGACAGTGTGTCGACTAGTACATTGGAAACCCCTGGAATATGGCGAGCCCGAAGTTACAACGGAATCTCGTCAACCAGCTTGTAGAGACGATAAGTCAACTGCAGCAGACTGCTGGAGTGGGTTCCGCCCCGACGGTTGATATAAGCCACTGCTGTGGTACTGTCTGTGGCTACCATGAGAGAGGCGCCTGACGGCATCTCTCGCCAATGAAGGATGACGTAACTGCCAACATCTCCAACAGGCTGATGTGTAGATCGGCTTCATCTGTAAACCACAGCCACCAACAGGGACTGGACTGCAAGGCGACTGGTAACCCAGATCAGCAAATCTGCGTTATTATACTGAATGCATGGATTCAGAAACAGACTGGATACCGCGACCTCTAAGCGTCAAATGTTGCGCCAACGTCAAAATTACTCTTGCAATGATACATCATGAAACAGTAATAGTGATTCAGAAATCAAGACATCGGAAACAGCGACCCAGTGATACAGGCAAGAGCCAAGACAGCGTAGCAACTCGCTACGCTACATGCCCGATATACCTGGAAGTGAAGCAACGCAAAACAACAACCGGCTAAAATCCACGGTCGTCACACCACCCGGTGCGAAACAGCAGCAGAGACCATCTAGACAGCATCGGTCACGAACTCTGGCGGTAACAACAGTGAACGTCAGTGAGTTGATAAGCCGCAATGATCCCTGTACCACGCGATGGCAACTGGATAACTTCCGGAACCAGCGGAAGTAGCGACTGTCTTGCATCGCCACCGGATATAGAGAACGATCTGCCGAATGTCGCTGAACCTTCCTCGAACATCGGTGCACGGGATCTCAACACAAGTGACCGGACCAGTAGACTGTCTTCGTCACCAACCCGGAACGCTTGTAACGTCGAACCCCTTCACGGCAAAGAGACACATGTAGACCACAGGTCTGCCAAGATTACCGGCTTGTGCTGAAAGTCGAGAATGGATCGCTTCAGGCAAGTCGGTTGACGATAGTGTGCAATCGTAGTGCACATTGACGTCACGGAAGATATAAGGTAGACCAACATCAAAGTCGACGGCTGGAACAAGGCATATCCTCTGGCATCCTGCACATGAGGAGTTATGGTCGCCATGTACATGTACGCTGAACTGAAGCCATTGACAGGACGTGCCAATCTAAGTTCCAGGAAGACGTCTGGTCCCGCCGGAAACAGCGTCATCCAAAGCCGGCGCCACACCGTTGAAGGATAGATCGAAGACGGGAGACAATCAGTCACAGCCATGTGGGTCACTGCGTCCGGATCTTCTATAACGGAAGGTGCCGACGCATCATCTGGAAAATCAGTCAGTACCCTGGCACAGGCACTTCGATCCAATGTACTGGCTGCAATCGGAAAAACGGACCGTGGACGGTCCCGTCAGGAGCCGGTGTAAACCCTGAACGCCGAATCAGCTGCCGACTGGTGTGGACTTCTCTTTCGTCTGGTCCCGCCGGAAACAGCGTCATCCAAAGCCGGCGCCACACCGTTGAAGGATAGGTTGAAGCCGGGAGACAATCAGTCACAGCCATGTGGGCCACTGCGTCCGGATCTTCTATAACGGAAGGTGCCGACGCATCATCTGGAAATCAGTCAGTAACCTGGCACAGGCACTTCGATCCAATGTACTGGCTGCAATCAGAAACACGGACCGTGGACGGTCCCGTCAGGAGCCGGTGTAACCCTGGATGCTGCACCACTTCGATCGATCACGGGACCACTTCGATCGATCACGGGACGAGGGTACCAAACGGTGAGCCGATGACGCAGCAATCTTCCAGTTCGTTACAGGGCTCCGTCTGCTTGCTGGAACAACGATCCGCAAGGGCCGGTTACTGGTAGCCATGTAAACCGACGGGGGGCCTGTGGCAGCCAACATCTGCCGGTGGAACCTCCGTGGCGATCATCGAAACCGGACCCTTCTTGGCTGAAACAGGTGGATGGGCCAGTGGTGGTATCATATCAGATATGACAGCCAGACAATCCCTCAGTGACAGGTGGTCCGCCGCATCCAGATCTTCCAGCACCGCAAGAACCGATACATCATCAGAAAGTCACGTAGCACCCGTGAACAAGCCAGTAGCTCTGGTCATGGCCCGATGGAGATACCGGAGAACCGGACCGTGGGCGGTCCCGCGGATGACCACATCGTCGTTGGATGTGGCAAGGATGGCAACATGTCGTAGACAGCCGCCAAGCAATCCCTCATAGGCATATGGTCCGCCGAGTCGGGTTCTTCAATGACAAATGCCGCAGGCGCTTCATCACCAAGTCTCGTAGAACTCGAGCACAGGTCAATCGATGTACCGTAATGGAAGCCGCCGGTTAACCGGACCGTAGATGGTCCCGTCTAGCCCTCGGAGGCCTTGGAAGCCACATCAATTGAAGGTTGGCGCTGACGATCTGTGGAACCCGTAGGGAGCCATACAGGTCATGTGGAACGGCTACGGTCCCGGCTCCGATGCGCCGAAGAGGACTTCCCCGCCGAAGATCGGTGAGCCTTGGAATCCGTGGAGCGTCTATCTGAATGAACCGGCTTCTTAGAGGGCTGCGTAGAGACCGCAGGCCTGTCATCCGAAGTCTTAGGTATCGGTGGAGCTGAAGAAGCCGCACCCCCTGAAGAGGGGACTGGAACCGGACCTGACCCCGAACCCGCCGGTTTGGGTAAGGTCGCCATTGACGCCATTGTTTCTTCCAGCATGGTCGGTAGAATTGAACGTAACACTTCCGCCACGGAGTCAGCAATCGAAGGCGAAGATTCCACCTTCTTGGTCCTCGCTGACACCACCTTCAGGTAAGCCGCGAACTCGACATCAGACAAGCCCGCACAAAGGTCGCATCTAGAAGTGAGGCCACACGAACACGACAACCTGGACATAAGTCGTGTGGGTCGCCGCCGGCACCAACTTCTTGCAGCGTAACACGCTCGAACTAGTCGCCTGAACATTATCAGATATGATAATAGTAATTTTTCAATCTGTGAAAAGAAAGAAAAACCAACCATAACACAAATACAAAGTCGGTAAATAAAGACGCCATTTTGCAAATGGCGTCCGACACGACAACGGGCGATATAACAACATTTCATGTAATTAACACTTGGCAAGTCAAGCGAAATACGCGAAAGACATACGAAAGCTAACGAAAATTAAGGTGAAAAACATTTCACCCAAACACAAAGCCAGTCAACACAGACGCCATTTTGCAAATGGCGTCCGACACGATAACCGGCAATATAAACAACATTTCATGTAATTAAACGCTTGGAAAGTCAAGCGAAATACGCGAAAAGAACATACGAAAGCTAATGAAAACGAAGGTGAAAAACATTTCACCCAAACACGAATACAAAACCAAAGGTCTTATAAAAAAAAAAATTGACTCCAACAGAGCCAAGCAAAAGGACGTCCAGACCCTTTAGCGAAGAGAAAAAGAAGGAAGTTACAGTCATGTGACCGGAACTAGAGAGCAGTATGCAGTAGAAGAATTTAGGCCATCCCATTGGCTGTTGGGATGTTCGGACCAGACCACTTGCGTGGGGGGGGAGGTGCACTTGTTTGAGGACAGGTAATGTCTATAGAAACTAAAAATGTCTGTCTCTGTGTTGTGTTTGTGGCGTTTAAAAAAACAAACAAAAAATTGACTGCAACCAAAAGCCTCATCCACAGTATCAGGAAGTGAACCGTGTTACTGGCAGTCAGTCCCACAGTACTGACATTCAACTCCACAGTACATCTCTGTGTTTTATACATATATAACTAACGTAATAGTGAATTCAATATAGTCTCAAATACTGGCCCTTGGAGTTCACGGAAACGATTGTTTCTGTAAAATCACCATGATTATTTTATCGAGTACGGCTAGTCAACAAAAATAATATATATATAAATTTTTTTTTTTAAACTGTTTTCAATGGGTTCCCATGATGGAACCAAATAGGCGTTTCCCATGAAATGTGAAATCCTATGGCCTGAATACCTAGTGTTGGTTTATTTCCTTGCTCAGTACGTGTGTGTATATAAACCACGATTTGCTCATCTAGGATGTCTACAAAGAAACAAGAGGTTCTGGTGAGGTCAGGTCATAGGGTTTAATGTGCTACAAGCGGTTGTAGCGCACGCCTGTCATGGCCACAGGTGTCGGCCCATGCCAGCTCCTCCGTCCACGACAAGGAAGAGGTTCTTTAACAACATGCAATTTGTATCGGATTGCCATGACATTAATGTCTCTAAATCTATCAGTCTTGAGTCTAGACTCAAACGTTTTAAAAGACTGAGGCCTAATTTATATATATATATTTTATGGTATCATGTTATAGTGTCTATACTTCTAAGTCTTAGAATTGTTTTGATTTTTTTTATGAATTCAATGATGGTAAATATAACAATCACAAAGTCAGTAGAAAATTGCTTCACTCTGCTAAAATGATTTTATACAATTTGTGACTGTCATACATTGATGAATTGACAAAACAATGAGGACAATTCTTAATGATCTTTACTACATGTGTATTTGTGCTGTGTCGGTACTTACATCTGTTACAGAAATACCCAAACTCTTTATCCCGTCAAGATCGTTTATCTTGTAGCCATCAATAAACTCTGTTGTCAGAACTCTCTGAAATAGAAAATAAATCCATAATTATCACCACAAGACATTAGATAATTCTTTAAATTAACTTGTCAGATACATGAATATTGGCTTCCATTATTCTTTAGCAATAAACCTTTAAAGTTTACTGTATTTTTAAATAAGTGTAGAAAAAAAAAATTCTCAGTTATACAAAATAATGCCCGACGTCCAAACTTTCGGGATGTAGGTGAACCTGGTGGAAGCTTACCTTGCTGGTGATGTTCCAGAGAACTTTAGGGATGTAGATGAAACTGGTAGAATCTTACCTTGCTGGTGATGTTCCAGAGAACTTTAGGGATGTAGATGAAGCTGGTAGAATCTTACCTTGATGGTGATGTTCCAGAGAACTTCAGAGATGTAGATGAAGCTGGTGGCATCTTACCTTGCTGGTGATGTTCCAGAGAACTTTAGAGATGTAGATGAAACTGGTGGCATCTTACCTTGCTGGTGATGTTCCAGAGAACTTTAGGGATGTAGATGAAACTGATGGTATCTTACCTTGCTGGTGATGTTCCAGAGAACTATAGGATGTAGATGAACCTGGTGAAAGCTTACCTTGCTGGTGATGTTCCAGAGAACTTTAGGGATGTAGATGAACCTGATGGAAGCTTACCTTGCTGGTGATGTTCCAGAGAACTTTAGGGATGTAGATGAACCTGGTGGAAGCTTACCTTGCTGGTGATGTTCCAGAGAACTTTAGGGATGTAGATGAAACTGAGATGTTGTAGATCCTTCTGACACCGCTCTCCGTTCCTTCCCTCGTTTTCAAAATCCAGCTCCTGTGCAAGAGTTTCTTTCAAGTCCTGAAACAATCGGCTTGTCGTTAACACAAATCATATCACAAACAAGTCCTAAAACAATTGGCTTATCGTTAACACAAATCATATCACAAACAAGTCCTAAAACAATTAGCTTGTCATTAACACAAATCATATCACAAACAAGTCCTGAAACAATCGGCTTGTTGTTAACACAAATCATATCACAAACACCAACTGCAACAGAACCCCACCACCACCTTAACTGTTTTACATTTCGTGACAAATTAAGTGATGCATGGTATTGTCAGAGTATGACAAATATTTTGAAAAGTCACTAGCCACAGGGCTAGTGGGTTTGTGAAAACCACTAGCCCACCAAGATAAAGCACTAGCCCAAATTCCTGATCAATTATAACTGGATTTTTATATAATTTTTGTAACATTACACATTTACGAGTATAACAGTAAAATAAAACAAACACTTAAATCATGTTGTAACTTTCAGTTTTTTGTCGTGTCATACGTTTTGTCTTTTGTCAAGTGTGATCCATCGTCATTGTCCCATTTTTGTTTTTGGCCCCCCCGGGGAAAATTAATTGAGCAAACTCTTGGTTGGTATCTAAAAACACTATCAAAATAATTAAATTTAAATGAGGGTACGACAGTGTCGCCAGGAACAGTGATGCCAAATACAGGGCATTATCCCGTGTCAGACCGATATCAAAAGAATATAACGGCGACATCTAATCCGTTGTTAATTGATGAACAAGAAAGGTATTATCTTGTATCGGCAGCTATGACGTTTTATCCAAACCGCTACACGTAATAGGCCAAGCCGAGTCATTGCATATGCGGTTACCATTAAAGTAAATTGTTTTCCTGATTGCCGATAACCACATTTTAGCGAAGTGTTAAATTAAAAAACAATAGGTAAATAAAACAAACACTGAAATTCAAAGCATGGCTGGGGTTTACTTGATTGAGATTAACCTGTCGTCGCGATTGATGATTTCCAAGTTCTTAGCCTAAAACATCTGCGAGATTAACGACCACGTGACTTGTCTAACCAATCAAAACACGCATGTCATTAGACTTTATTTCCTGTGCCAGAAACTTGAAAGGGAAAGGTAAACAATGCATGCTGTAACTGTGACGATGTAGAGATAGCATGTTACTGCAGTTTGCAGACCTAGCTCAAGTCGATTATTATTATATACTCATTGCGTTGTTGATATTATTCGATGACAAACGTCACAGTCAAATTTATTAAACGAAATTTCAGCCGAGAGAAAAAGAAAGAAAGAAAACAAAAAACCCACGATCGAGCGATGACGAGAGGAGGGTGGTTTTGCGTTTCTCACTAGCCCGAACTTAAAAACCACTAGCCACGGGCGTCGGGCTAGCGGATTTGTCGAACTCTGGTATTGTATTGTTTACCATCAGGCCAGAAACACCTATCTTCATAAAACTTTTCTGAACTTAGCTTCTGACTGACATCACTAAACAATCATCAGAGCATTGAGATGACCTACAAGGGGTCTACAACCAAATCAAATCCCATAGATAACAATATTAATATACAGTGTACATGTGTATATGTAGCTAAAACTGCCACACACAACCATATGTGAGACAGACAGATGGACAGATGCATGGACAGCAGACAGACAGAAGGACGGAGATGAAACCTATAGTCCCCTGTGGTTGAGCAGTTAGAGGACTAAACCTGCCACACACAACCATATGTGAGACAGACAGATGGACAGATGCATGGACAGCAGACAGACAGAAGGACGGAGATGAAACCTATAGTCCCCTGTGGTTGAGCAGTTAGAGGACTAAACCTGCCACACACAACCATATGTGAGACAGACAGATGGACAGATGCATGGACAGCAGACAGACAGAAGGACGGAGATGAAACCTATAGTCCCCTGTGGTTGAGCAGTTAGAGGACTAAAACTGCCACACACAACCATATGTGAGACAGACAGATGGACAGATGCATGGACAGCAGACAGACAGACAGGACGGAGATGAAACCTATAGTCCCCTGTGGTTGAGCAGTTAGAGGACTAATAAGCAACCCTTGCAATTAAGAAAATGTCCACAGTGAAAAAACATGCCTTGAACAAAAAATTCTATTATAGTTCACAACAAAAAAGTGTGCTGTGGACAATGAAAAACTCCACGGCAATCTCCACAGCATTGCCGATTGCCGTTGGCAATTGCAGGGGTTGATTAATTAAGCTGTCTCATTTCCAGACTGCTCACTGCACAACAAAAATGTTGAGCCATATACTGGTGACAAGAAGCAGGACTATCTCTGTCACTCACAAAATTCACCAAATGTGAATAAAAACAAACTGTGGTCAATTTTATTTTAATTTGGCAAAATAACATCCTGGGCAATTCCGTGGTCAGTTATTTTTTTTAAACTCATTCAAAAGAGACAAGTTTGATATCATTTCAAAGGTTATTATCGCTACATGAATGTAATTATTGATATTTTGTTACAAAATAATTGTTTTTGCTATTTTTGATGTTTAATCGATAATTTGGCGAACCTTTCTGCTCATACAGAGCTAGCCATGAGAAGCTAGTGAGTGTTAATTCGGAGTCCAGAAATACATGTGTGTGTACGTACCTGAAGAACCCACGCGAAGCTGAACTTGGAGTCCAGAAATACATGTGTGTGTACGTACCTGAAGAACCCACGCGAAGCTGAACTTGGAGTCCAGAAATACATGTGTGTGTACGTACCTGAAGAACCCACGCGAAGCTGAACTTGGAGTCCAGAAATACATGTGTGTGTACGTACCTGAAGAACCCACGCGAAGCTGAACTTGGAGTCCAGAAATACATGTGTGTGTACGTACCTGAAGAACCCACGCGAAGCTGAACTTGGAGTCCAGAAATACATGTGTGTGTACGTACCTGAAGAACCCACGCGAAGCTGAACTTGGAGTCCAGAAATACATGTGTGTGTACGTACCTGAAGAACCCACGCGAAGCTGAACTTGGAGTCCAGAAATACATGTGTGTGTACGTACCTGAAGAACCCACGCGAAGCTGAACTTGGAGTCCAGAAATACATGTGTGTGTACGTACCTGAAGAACCCACGCGAAGCTGAACTTGGAGTCCAGAAATACATGTGTGTGTACGTACCTGAAGAACCCACGCGAAGCTGAACTTGGAGTCCAGAAATACATGTGTGTGTACGTACCTGAAGAACCCACGCGAAGCTGAACTTGGAGTCCAGAAATACATGTGTGTGTACGTACCTGAAGAACCCACGCGAAGCTGAACTTGGAGTCCAGAAATACATGTGTGTGTACGTACCTGAAGAACCCACGCGAAGCTGAACTTGGAGTCCAGAAATACATGTGTGTGTACGTACCTGAAGAACCCAAGCGAAGCTGAACTTGGAGTCCAGAAATACATGTGTGTGTACGTACCTGAAGAACCCACGCGAAGCTGAACTTGGAGTCCAGAAATACATGTGTGTGTACGTACCTGAAGAACCCACGCGAAGCTGAACTTGGAGTCCAGAAATACATGTGTGTGTACGTACCTGAAGAACCCAAGCGAAGCTGAACTTGGAGTCCAGAAATACATGTGTGTGTACGTACCTGAAGAACCCACGCGAAGCTGAACTTGGAGTCCAGAAATACATGTGTGTGTACGTACCTGAAGAACCCACGCGAAGCTGAACTTGGAGTCCAGAAATACATGTGTGTGTACGTACCTGAAGAACCCACGCGAAGCTGAACTTGGAGTCCAGAAATACATGTGTGTGTACGTACCTGAAGAACCCACGCGAAGCTGAACTTTGGATGAATCCAGCCAAGAATGTGAAGCAGAATCTCACACGTGCGAATATCTCCGTTAAACCGGTCTCTTAAATCTATGTACTGAATCTGAAAACACAAAACACACACGTGCAAATATCTCTGTTAAACCGGTCTCTTAAATCTACGTACTGAATCTGAAAACACAAAAGACACATGTGCGAATATCTCCGGTAAACTGGTCTCTTAAATCTATGTCCTGAATCTGAAAACACAAAACACACATGTGCGAATATCTCCGGTAAACTGGTCTCTTAAATCTATGTCCTGAATCTAAAACACAAAACACACACGTGCAAATATCTCCGTTGAACCGGTCTCTTAAATCTATGTACTGAATCTGAAAACACAAAACACACACGTGCGAATATCTCCGGTAAACCAGTCTCTTAAATCTATGTCCTGAATCTGAAAACACAAAACACACACGTGCGAATATCTCCGGTAAACTGGTCTCTTAAATCTATGTCCTGAATCTGAAAACACAAATGAATATCTCCGGTACTGTGTCGGTAATATCATGAAATGTCATTTCCCATGATTACTGTATTGAGTACGATGGATTCAACAAAAATAATATATATATATAATTATTTTTTTAAAAGTGTTCCCATGATCACAAGGCACAGAAGCGAAAAATTGAAATAGCCTGCTCTAAGATCTACGTACTGAATCCACACATTTGAAAGTAAGATCTACGTACTGAATACACACTTGAAAGTAAGATCTACGTACTGAATACACACACTTGAAAGTAAGATCTACGTACTGTATACACACACTTGAAAGTAAGATCTACGTACTGTATACACACACTTGAAAGTAAGATCTACGTACTGAATACACACACTTGCAAGTAAGATCTACGTACTGAATACACACTTGCAAGTAAGATCTATGTACTGAATACACACACTTGCAAGTAAGATCTACGTACTGAATACACACACTTGCAAGTAAGATCTACGTACTGAATACACACACTTGAAAGTAAGATCTACGTACTGTATACACACACTTGCAAGTAAGATCTACGTACTGAATACACACACTTGAAAGTAAGATCTACGTACTGAATACACACACTTGAAAGTAAGATCTACGTACTGTATACACACACTTGAAAGTAAGATCTACGTACTGAATACACACACTTGAAAGTAAGATCTACGTACTGAATACACACACTTGAAAGTAAGATCTACGTACTGAATACACACACTTGAAAGTAAGATCTACGTACTGTATACACACACTTGAAAGTAAGATCTACGTACTGAATACACACACTTGAAAGTAAGATCTACGTACTGAATACACACACTTGCAAGTAAGATCTACGTACTGAATACACACACTTGCAAGTAAGATCTACGTACTGTATACACACACTTGCAAGTAAGATCTACGTACTGAATACACACACTTGAAAGTAAGATCTACGTACTGTAATACACACACTTGTATACACACACAAGTAAGATCTACGTACTGAATACACACACTTGAAAGTAAGATCTACGTACTGAATACACACACTTGAAAGTAAGATCTACGTACTGAATACACACACTTGAAAGTAAGATCTACGTACTACGTATCTGTAATACACACACTTGAAAGTAAGATCTACGTACTGTATACACACACTTGCAAGTAAGATCTACGTACTGAATACACACACTTGCAAGTAAGATCTACGTACTGAATACACACACTTGCAAGTAAGATCTACGTACTGAATACACACACTTGAAAGTAAGATCTACGTACTGAATACACACACTTGCAAGTAAGATCTATGTACTGAATACACACACTTGCAAGTAAGATCTACGTACTGAATACACACACTTGCAAGTAAGATCTACGTACTGAATACACACACTTGCAAGTAAGATCTATGTACTGAATACACACACTTGCAAGTAAGATCTACGTACTGAATACACACACTTGAAAGTAAGATCTACGTACTGAATACACACACTTGAAAGTAAGATCTACGTACTGTATACACACACTTGCAAGTAAGATCTACGTACTGTATACACACACTTGAAAGTAAGATCTA